>NC_086449.1:566863079-567165579 GCF_028390025.1 Pseudophryne corroboree | reverse complement strand
CCCTCTCCAGCCACTTTGAGATTAGAAATGGAATGAGGCAGGGATGCCTCCTATCCCCACTTATATTTGTGCTCTGTATGGAGGCAATAGCCAGAGCAATTAGGGATAACCAAAACATTCATGGTATACAGGTAGGTGACCAGGAATATAAACTGGCACTATAGCCCGACGATCTCTTAGCTACGATTTCTGATCCTGTGGTTCCCCCCCCCCCCAGCCCTTATGACTGAATTTACTAGATTTGCCACTCTATCTAACTTTAAAATAAATTACACGAAATCAATTGCTCTGGACATCAATACCCCTCAGCAGGTGATTGTGGGACTCCGTGACTCATTCCCATTTCTCTGGCATCCTACGCATTTCAAATATTTAGGGTTTATCCTTACCCGCGATAACTCGGATTTATATAGACTTAATCATTTACTCCTACTGCACAAATTTAAAACTGATTTCAACAAATGATCGGCTCTTAATTTGTCTTGGTGGGGTAGGATTACACAATAAAAACGAACGTTCTGCCGAAAATTCTCTACCTCCTGCAGACATTACCCATCACTATACCTGACTCCTTTTTTAGAGAGCTTCAGGCCACTGTGGGTCACTTTGTTTGGGGCAAGATGGGTCATAGATTAGCCAGTCAGTACTGATCCATAACCGTGCAGATGGAGGTCTACAACTCCCACATTTTCTTATTACTATGCCGTGCATCTAGCCAGGATAATTGAGATGTCCCAATACCCTGCCACTAAACAATGGCCGCTAATCATGGGATTTGCCACTGGTACTCTTACACATGCTCTCCCATGGCGTCGTAAAATCCCACTTCTCCGACACCCCTCCTTAGACCCCACTCTACGTTGCTGGAAGAAATTCAAACATTTACCGACCTTTAGCCTGGGTCCCTCCTTGCCAATGCCTTTACTGCAGCACCCACATATACCACTACACATTCGCCAGCTCTCCCTCCATTCAGGTCTTACAGACCCAATATAAAATCCTGTCTAGATGGTATCGTTGCCCTGAACATATTCACCAGATGCTCCCGACGGTGTCTGCCCTTTGTTGGACATGTGGACAGTCGCTTGGTACCCCCATCCACATATGGTGGCTTTGCCATATACTGACGGGCTTCTGGCTTCAGGTTCGGAAGATCACTAGTCAAATAATGGGGTACCCAGTCCCTGAGACTCCCGAATTCTGGCTTCTTAGATTGATGGACATTCCCCTCTCACAATATAAAACTTCTCTGTTACGTCACCTGTTGAATGCAGCTAGGGCTACTATACCTAGTTACTGCAACCCTTTATATCCCGTTGGTTTCAGAGAGTCGATTTTTACATGGCCATGGAAGAACTTACTATCAACCCCCAAATGTCCACCTCCCGTACTATCACAACCTGGTCAGAATGTCTAATCTTTAAAGAATCCTCTGCTTATAAAACCTATGTGACACCAACCCGTGCTATTGCGTCCTAAACCCACGATGGTGACTCCTTCCCCTTTTTCTCCCTCCTTCTTTCTTCCCTATTCTTCTCCCCTCCATCTCTTCTTTCACATACACAAGTATTTGGTTATTACTGCTACATTGTTGTGATCTACTGCTGATTGCCATAACGCGCTGACAATTGTTGGTACTGATGCAACTGTTTAAGCATGTCTTTATTGTTACTATTGTACTGCACCCACTTATGTGGTCACTACTCTGTAATTTCCTGTTACTCTTTCTTTCGAGAAACAATAAAACTAAGATTGCGAAAAAAAATTTTTTATGTTGTTATGTCTTTGTAAGTCATTTGAAGACATAATAAAAGTTACGTTATAATTTTATTTCAAAGAGCGCCCCAGCAAAATAGAGTTATCTTTTTCTTCTGTAATTTGTGTTCGTGTTGTGATGGCTTCAGTGGGCATCTCTTTTCATTTGTGGATTACTGCTACCCTTACGATGCCTCACAATTCCGTCACTGAAAAGGATCACTGCTGCCTCGGCATTGCGGCCGCATCTGAATCAGGCCCACTGTTCCATGATGGGTTATGTACATCAAAGTCCTATCACTAGCATACTTACTATAGTATGGCTGAATAATATATAACAGAGTTCATTTAGAGCAGAAAGGGAATAGTATTTCTCATGCTGAACTGGAAACTAATGATATTAGTTATAACTAGTTATTAAATAATCATTAGAATGTTTGCCTTGCTATAAGCCCATCATTTATTTTAACACATCTTTTTAAAATGAAACTAAGTATGCATCATGTATGCTTCTACAAAGTGTTCACTGGCTGGCTACAGCTGTTGTTTATATTATTATATGTAATACTGAGCTAGGGATGTAATTGAAATACAGTCAGTCAGGATCTCAATGATCACAATCCCGGTGAGTATTCTAAGCTTAACCCTAACCAACCCCTCCTGCAGCCTAACTCTATCACTCTCCGGCCCCACAGCCCAACTCTCTCCCTAGTTCCAATACTAACTCTAAAGCTAACCCTAACCCCAACCCCAATATTTACCATTGGGATTCAGACCTTTGGGATTCCATTGTTGGTATTCTAACTGTTGGGATCCTGTCCTAACCTAAAGTAGATGTACTTTAATTTTACAGTATATTTAACGTTATACCTATAGTATACACAGGAATGTACAGCAGGCATCAGTCCTTGAACAAAACATAATGCTGCGCAATGGAACATTATAAATGCATAATTTCTTTATAAAGGTGATCATTAAGGCTATTCAATAGCTACTCTGGGCAACACTGGATGAATGCCGTAGACAGAAGGCAAGCTGCATCTATGTTCATCTGAGCATTTACAGAGGTCATACCAGTGTTGGACTGGGACATAAAGGGCCCACCGGGGGAATGCAGTGATAGGGGCCCATACTTAAGGGTGTGGCCAGCCTACAAAGGGGGTGTGGCCAGCATCCATAGAGGCTTGAAATACACAATAGTCTAGTTCAGTGTAATGCAACATATCTACCATGTATAATACAAGTGCACAGTCTGGAACCTGATACCTAGAGGAAGGAGTGGGCCCTCAGGCAGTGGGGCCTACCGGTGGTTTCCCTGGTACCCCTGTGGGCCAGTCCGACCCTGGCTCATACAATAGCATTACTTTAGGATCTCTTCTTAAAAGTTGAGCTGCTGATTGCATAAATTGAAAACTTCAGCTCAAGTGAATAACATGATTAGAACACCAATGTACTGTACATGTACTTTTTTTATTTACATTTCTTACCAAGGCATAAGAATACTTTTATAGTGTAATTAGCCTTGTCAAAAATTGCTGGAAGGACAGAAGGGATCTTGGACAAAAATGCTGATGTAATGAAAAATAATCTGTTGTAAAAAAGTGCAAATTACATTTTCCCATTCAAAACATTAACTAAAGGTCATCTTAATAATTCACATTGCCTGTTCCTTGGCATCATTGCCTGTAACAGTCACACAATTACGGTCAATGACACCATGACCTTTCTTTGATGGTCCTAGACATGGACTTCAAGATCTCAAATTAGGTGATCAAAGTTACATAAACACAAATGTATAATAGGATTCAGCAGTTTCATCTGGCAGCTATTCCTATCACTTTGCCTAGAACAGCAGTGTGGGAAACTAGATGTAATAGATAGCAATTCTAAATAAACCTTATTGAAAGAGCACAGGATATATTTTTCAACATTTTATGGCCACAGTTGTTATTTCACTCTTTGAAAGACACAAAAAGAATTCATAGTGTTGATTGTTCACAAACAGCTCCTAAAAGAATACACACTAGTGTCACATGTGTAGCCATTACTTTCTGAATTTAAATAGAGCTCATGAACTATTAAACTGCATTGTGAAGCTGCCAGCAAAATACTGTGCAAAGCCTCATATGAGAAATATTAGTCATACCTCGCTGCCTAACATTTATTCAAGGCAGCATTCAGATTTGGCTACATCCTAGGTATTGTTAGGTAATTTGCCCTAAATTTACTGTGCACCCAGCAGGCTTATACTTCTGTATTCAGCATCCATTTTTTTTTAAAAGAAAAAACATATTTGTTGTAATAAAACTGCAAACTAACTAAATGGAATAAAGTATATACAATTAACAAAATTATTTCTTTGTTGTCCCTATGAATGAGCTAGTTTGCCTATATGGCAAATACAGTCTTTCCATTTTCCTGGCTTTGTTAACTAGATTTTGCAAACCAATTACCAAATCTAAAAGAAAACCAATAATAAAAACAAATTATAATAATCAGGCTGCTGGGAGGGAGGGATAGGGTTAATGGCCCTACACACTTGCTCATGTGTGCGGCCGATATGAACAATCTCATTCAGTAATGAACGAGAAATTGTTCATATCTTTCAGTGTGTAGGCGCCAACAATATGCGGCACCGTGGTCGTTCATTGTTGGTGCCAGCTCGTTTATGCCTGCAAGCCAATATGGACAATATCGTCCATATTAGCATGCAAGGCAATGGGGCCAGGTGACATCAGGGAGTGAAGAAACTTCACTCCCCCCCGTCAACCTCCCCCTCCATATTGACCGTCGGGCACCTCGGCTAATGTGTAGGGGCTATTAGGCTGCAGGGAGGGAGGGTTAGGCTGCAGGGAGGGAGGGTTGGGTATAGGCTGCAGGGAGGTAGGGTTAGGCTGCAGGAAGGAAGGGTTGGGCTGCAGGGAGGAAGGGTTAGGCTGCAGGGAGGGAGGGTTAGGCCGCAGGGAGAGAAGGTTGGGGTTAGGCTCCAGGGAGGTAGGGTTAGGGTTAGGCTGCAGGGAGGAAGGGTTAGGCTGCAGGGAGGGAGGGTTGGTGTTAGGCTGCAGGGAGGAAGGGTTAGACTGCAGGGAAGAAGGGTTAGGCTGCGGGGAGGGAGAGTTAGACTGCAGGGAGGAAGGGTTAGGCTGCAGGGAGGGAGGGTTAGCCTGCAGGGAGAGAGGGTTAGGGTTAGGCTGCAGGGAGGAAGGGTTAGGCTGCAGGGAGGAAGGGTTGGGGTTAGCTGCCGCAAGCACCTCTATCAGGATTTCAAACAGTCGGGATACCGATGTCGGCATCCTGACTGCTGGTATCCAATACCCAACCCATGTGTAGATAGACTAAACATATTATTACATAGTCGCTTGTGACTGATTTTTATAGAAAATCCTGTAAAATGCTTTGTTTTTTAGTTGTTTTATGTTCTGTGTCTTTTTATACCTTTCAATCCATTCCATCTGCTACACAGGGTGACTGCTTATTATGTGCTTTTCCTTCTCTTACTTAGCTTATCTTTTACACCATACTCCTTACATCGGCACCTAGCCCTCGGTTTCAGCCACCCTGAACTTATTTTAGTGTCATGTCCATTGATGCAGAAATGTTTATATACCTTGTACTTGTCCTATATTGTCTTGTACTATAAGTCACTGTTCTTGTTTTGTTCATTTGTTTATGTACTTTGTTTGGTGCTGCAAAACTCCTGTGCTGCCATGTACACAATAGTAATAATAATAATACATATAAAGTATGCTCAGAGATAGATGGAATTAAAAATAAGAACAACAAGTTAATGTTAAGCATTAGTCTTACTTATTACTTATTATAATTAAATCAATCTGATTAGTAATACAAAATGGAAAATGCAAAAGCACTTTTAAGAGAAACAAACACACTTACGCAAAAAAAGGAGGAGTTAAGCATTAGCACTTTAATAAAAAAACACTAGTTATTTAGTATAATTGGCTTTCTTAAAGGGTTCCAATGTATAGATAGACAGTGTCTACATAGACAGTCAATATGTCGACACAATATGGTCAACAGGGTCAAAAGTTCAACAGGGTCAAAAGGTCAACAGTCAAAACTTAGACAAGGTTAAAAGTTAGACAGGGTCAAAAAGTCGACAGTCAAAAGGTCATCATGAAAAAGGATCGACTTGCTTTTTCAGGGTTTTTCATGTTTTTACAACTTTTTTGCCATAAACTATTACCTTTATTAAGCTTAAAGCATCGCTAGCGTAGCAAGCCCACCAGGGGACGCATGTCAACACATTTAGGTAAAAAATGTTTTAAAACACAAAATAACACCCAGTCAACCTTTTGATCCTGTCAACCTATTGTCTCGGTCGACCGTCTGACAGTTGACCTTCTGACCCTGTGGAACTTTTGACTGTCTAAGCTTTTGACTAAACTATTGGCTGTCGAGCCTTTTGACCCTGTCAAAATTTTGCCTGTCGACCTTATGGTGTAGACCTAATGACTGTGTACCTTTTTAATGTCTATCTTCTGTACCACACCCTTTTTTTAAAAAGTCATTGGGCCGTACCAGTGGTTACAGCATAATAAAAAAAAGTGTTTAAAAAATAAAATAAAATTGGTGATCAGGATAAAAGAAATATCAAGACCTCAGGAATGACAACTTGGCCACCCTTGGACCTCCACATAATGGACAAAGGTACCAAAGACGCTTGTCCATTATTCCTGAAATAGTGAAATAATTCCCTGAAATCATATTATTTAAAAGGTGAAAAATAAATAAATAATTCACACTCACACAATTTAGTTGCACCAAGAAAACACAATTATACAACTACACTCACTTTTTAAAAATGTCCAAAACCCCCACAAAATCTTATTTTCACCCATCTGCTTTGCCCACCCAGCATACTGTCTTATAGTAGAACACCATTAAAACAACACCACTGCACACTGCTAACATCTGGCACTTAACAACACAGGCAAGAGTACCTAGATTCGCTTCCACAGCCAACCAATCAGAAGTGTGAAAGTTTATCCTTCACAATTCCAATGTTATTGGTAAAACCGTTCTTATAGTTACCCAGCATAGGGCCTAATTCAAGGTTGATTGCAAAACAACATTTTCCTCTAATGGACAAAACCATGTGCACTCCATGTGGAGCAGATATAACATGTGTAGAGAGAGTTAGATTTGGGTGGGTTATATTGTTTCTGTGCATGGTAAATACTGACTGCTTTATTTTTACATTGCAATTTAGATTTCAGTTTGAACACACCCCACCCAAATATAACTCTCTCTGCACATGTTATATCTGCCCCACCTGAACTGCACATGCTTTTACGCATTAGAGGAAAATTTTGTTTTGCAATCAACCTTGAATTAGGCGCATAGTCAGGGCCGGCTCAGGCATGATCGATAGGAGCGGCCGTGCTGGGCGCCCAGCTACTAAGGGTGCCCGGCAAGGAAGTGCTGCTGCCTTAGTTAGACCTGCTGTGCAGTGTGCGCCGCCTAATATGTAAATAGATGAGGGAGGATGGCGGCGCTATAGTCACATGGTCCGCCTCCGTCCCCCCAATTGCAGGCTGGGAATGAGATCCAGTGATGTCATGGAGCGCGTCTGGTCTTGTTCCCGTTGATTGCAGAGTTGCGAGGGCAGCGCGTACTAGGCAGAACAGTTGGCCGCTGCTGAGCTGAAGCTGCCCGCTGAAGCTGCCCGCTGAATACATGAGGAGTTCTTTCCCAGCACCTACCTCCTCATTCAGGTCTTCTGCGATGAGACTCGCTCTCTCTGTTGGCTGTGGGAGGTGACACAGCAACAGTAAGTGGAGCAGCTGGAGGGAGGGGGGTAGGGGATGAGGGAAGTATTACATATGACTGAATGTCATTCTGAGGTTTGTCTGCTGGGTGTTATTAGTGAAATAGGGGTTGGGTTGCTGCTGGGTGATTAGTGGTGAGGGTGCTACTGGGTGATTAGGGGTGGGGATGCTGCTGGGTGATTTAAAGTGGGGTGCTACAGGGTGTTATTAGTGAACTAGGTGTGGGTGTGCTGCTGGGTGATTGGGGTGGTGGTGCTGCTGGGGTGTTATTAGGGAATTAGGAGTGGGGGTGCTGCTGGATGTTACTGAATTAGGGGCTGGAGTGCTACTGAGTGATTGGGGTGGGGACGCTACTGGGTATTATTTGTGAATTAGGGGTGGGGGTGCTTCTAGTGTTATTAGGGAATTAGAGGTGGGGGTGCTGCTGGGGTGTTCGTGATCTCGGACTTTTGCATCACTGATAGAAGAACTACTATCAAGTTAGTAAAAAAGAAAAAATAGAATGGTGAAGTGGGATGTGGCGGGCTGTGTAAGGTCAGGGATCTCTGGGTGCGCTCAGCTGACAAATGAAAGAAAATAGATATAAAGGGGGGCAGTGATTAGGGTAAAAAATTAATACATACATAAAGGGGGGTCAGTCACAGGTCATGATTATGGTGTTGGAGTGATGCCGGGGGGATGACACTGGTGAGATAATAAGGGGAAGCTGATAGACACAGAGAGGGATGTCACTTAAGAGACATGGGGATGGATGGCGCTGGAGAAACATGGGGAGAGATGGCACTGGAGAGACATGGGGAGGGATGGCACTGGAGAGACATGGAGAGGGATGGCGCTGGAGAGACATGGGGAGGAGGGATGGCGCTGGAGAGACACGGGGAGGGATGGTGCTGGAGATACATGGGGAGGGATGGCACTGGAGAGAAATGGGGAGGGATGGCACTGGAGAGACATGGGGAGGGATGGCACTGGAGAGACATGGGGAGGGATGGCGCTGGAGAGACATGGGGAGGGATGGCGCTGGAGAGACATGGGGAGGGATGGCACTGGAGAGACACGAGGAGGGATGGCACTGGAGAGACATGGAGAGGGATGGCACTGGAGAGACATGGAGAGGGATGGCGCTGGAGAGATACGGGGAGGAGGGATGGCGCTGGAGAGACACGGGGAGGGATGGCGCTGGAGATACACGGGGAGGGATGGCGCTGGAGAGACATGGGAAGGGATGGCACTGGAGAGACATGGGGAGGGATGGCACTGGAGAGACACGGGGAGGGATGGCACTGGAGAGACATGGAGAGGGATGGCACTGGAGAAACATGGAGAGGGATGGCGCTGGAGAGACACGGGGAGGGATGGCGCTGGAGATACATGGGAGGGATGGTGCTGGAGATGCACAGTGGTGGTCATTCCGAGTTGTTCGCTCGGTAATTTTCTTCGCATCGCAGCGATTTTCCGCTAACTGCACATGCGCAATGTTCACACTGCGACTGCGCCAAGTAAATTTGCTATGCAGTTAGGTATTTTACTCACGGCATTACGAGGTTTTTTCTTCGTTCTGGTGATCGTAATGTGATTGACAGGAAGTGGGTGTTTCTGGGCGGAAACTGGCCGTTTTATGGGAGTGTTTGAAAAAACGCTACCGTTTCTGGTAAAAACGCGGGAGTGGCTGGAGAAATGGGGGAGTGCCTGGGCGAACGCTGGGTGTGTTTGTGACGTCAAACCAGGAACGACAAGCACTGAACTGATCGCACTGGAAGAGTAAGTCTCGAGTTACTCAGAAACTGCACAGAGAAGTCTTTTCTCAATATTGCGAATCTTTTGTTCGCAATTTTGATAAGCTAAGATTCACTCCCAGTAGGCGGCGGCTTAGCGTGTGCAATGCTGCTAAAAGCAGCTTGCGAGCGAACAACTCGGAATGAGGGCCAGTAAAGGGTAGCACTGGAGAGACATAGGGATGGAAGGCACTGGAGGGACACAGGGAGGGATGATGCAGGACAGATGCAGCTAGGGATGGAGCTGGATAAATGAAGGGAGGGATGGCACTGGAAAGATATAGGTTGTTGACACTTGAAAGACATAGGAGAATGGTGTTTCCGGGATGTTTGATCAGAGAAGTTCACATTTACCCTTCCCAAAACTTCTATTACTATGTATTTTCTGGTTGAACCTTTATTATATAAAGATGACATATGATTTCTACACAAACAAGTGACTTCTGTAACACACGGTCTCCTATATGCAAACTGAATACCGGCTCAAGACATTGTCTGCCAATTTCTTCAGAGGTCCCCTGATGCAGAGAAACCACCATATAGGTAAAAAAATACTCAAATACATAGGGTTTACAAAAAACAAACATGGGGTGCCCAAGTGACAAAGATACCTGCTGCTTCTCACAGCCATGAGGGAGCTCGTGAAAGGGTGTGAGCTGCAGCAGCGTGGTCTGCACCAATCAGGGGGCTCACTATCTCCCACTATCGCCTGACTGAGACACTTTATGCGCCTGTGTGAGAGAGCAGCGGGAGTTCTCCTGGGCTGCTGCTGTTGTCAGTGCGGGGTCCCTCCCAGTCCCACCCCAGTCACTGTGAGAGGTGCAGCAGCTGTAGTGTGACAGGGGGCTTTGGAGCCAAGTTCTCACAATGCATTCATATGACTGGCACCGATAGTGGCAGCTCAATTGCTGGGGCTGGCACCTACTGTATAACAGGGGTGCTATAGTGGTGTGAGCAGAAGAAGTGGGAATGGCAAGGAGACCAAGCAGCATTGCTCTCTTCCTTCACACATTAACAGATGGAACCTGAGTTGTACTTTGTCTGAATTACAGGTCACATACAGGGGATACATACAGGGGCACCATGACTTCTCTATGGGCACATGCGGGTATTTGGGACCCTGCCAGCACAGGCATGTTTCCCTGCTGAGGTGAATGCAGCAGCTGTGTGCCTTTGTGTATGCATTTGTGTGCGCCTGCTGGATGCTCACTTCCAGCTATATAGTTTACATTTGGGACCCTTATAGAAGCAGAACTCAGAAATACTCACAGATATCCCTGTTATGGCTTTATTGCAGTAATTAACATTTGCTTGTGCTTTTGTGATGAGCAGGAGGTGATTTATTCTGGGAGAGCCCTGAATAGGTGATTTAGCATCTTTGTTGGAGGACTTGTATACGGAACCAGTGTGCTCCCCCACCATTTCCCTTCAGGCTTAAATCAAAAGGTGAACCTTCTGCCTGATTTCTCTTAAGAATGTGTATCTGGCACTGCTGAGGGCATTATGTGTATCTGGCACTGCTGAGGGCATTATGTGTATCTGGCACTGCTGGGGGTATTATGTGTATCTGGCACTACTGGGATCATTATGTCTATCTGGCACTGCTGGGGGCATTATGCGTAAGGGGCACTACTGTAGGCATTATGTGTAGGTTGCCAATTGTGTGTGTAGAGAGGGTGGGGGAGATAGTACGGTACAGATGTAGCCACCTTTATCTTGAGTGGCTTAGGCGTTTGTCCTGATCGAGCATACGCAGCATACTGGGGCGTAGGGAGGCGAGCCTAGTCACAGAGAGGCGTATCTAATCACACGGAGGCAGACAGAGCGTTTGGCGTTAACTTTACGTGTAATACCTGCGATCATCCACCAGATGTCGCTTTTTACAATCACCACTGTGCATGCGTGTGGTCTCCCGTAAAATACAATACTGAAATATACTGTATACTGTATTAAGGACTACTTTACTAGTGCGTCTCGTTAAGTACAGCGTCTCATTACGCTGCATTATTTAATACATTATATACAGTACAGACGCAAATAGTACAGCATGCAGTATACTGTATGGTCCATTTACAGTACTTTAGGAATATGTAAGCGTCCAAATCCCGCAGACAAAGCAACATAAAACCAGTAGTGTACACTGAAGCAAATGGACGTGTTAGAAGTTCATTATTGCCTAATGATACTAGGAATATTGTACAGTATGTTAGCGTCCTAATCCCGTAGCCATTATGGCATAATCAAAACGAATGGATTTATTCATCTGTCTGCGTCGAAGTGGTGAAGTGTTCCGCTTCCTATACTCAGAGTCCCGTGTTCGATTCCAAAAGTACGAATGCATGTTAGTTTTTTCCAGACACTTTATTATTATTTTTTATTTACATAAACCAGGGCAAAGCTGCAGGAGCGGTTCTACTGTTAAGGTTCTATGCACCGTACAGTATACATACAATTCTGTAGCAGACTCAATAGAAATGGCTACCACCTATGATTCCTTGCCCCACGGAGGCCCTAGGCTACGGAGCAAGTAACAGTCCAAATTTTGCAGGCTACGGGGCAATGCTGAAGGAGCGTCACAATCTCCTAGCTCAAATACACAGGGGCGATAGGGATAAGCGAGGGCTATGCACATTACGGTACACCAGACTCGATCGCATAGCAAACTAACAAAATGGCCGCCGACCGTGAACCCCCACCACGTGGCAGCGCTCGGATATGGAGTGAGGGATGGCATAAGTTTTGCAGGCTACGGGGCAATGCTGAAGGAGCGTCACAATCCCCTAGCTAAAATACACAGGGGCGATAGGGATAAGCGAGGGCTATGCACATTACGGTACACCGGACTCGATCGCATAGCACACTGACAAAATGGCTGTCGCCCCTGAACCCCCACCACGTGGCAGGCAGCGCTCGGAGATGGAGTGAGAGATAGCAGACGTTTTGAAGGCTACGGGGCAATGCTGAAGGAGCGTCACAATCCCTTCGCTAAAATAACAGTACACAGAGCCAATGAGGTCCCGTAGAATGATCAAATAATAAATGCTGTATAATGTACAGTATACAGACCCAAAACAAGGAGTTTAAGCAACAGTGTGGTACATTAAAGTCAGGGATGTGGTACAGTACAGTAAGTCAGCGGCCAAGTCCCCTAGCCATGAAGGCTTAATATCACTGCTTACAGTATATTTAGACATGAGCTTGTGTACAGTATCTGTCATGAGGTGTTTTTTCACTGACACTATTATTTTTTTCTATTGTAATATACAGAGCCGGCAAACTAGCCAAACGGGAATAATCAGCTTTTGCTGAATAAAATGAGATGCTACAGTACATGCCTATATTCTGTGTGTGACTGCGGCTCTATGAAATGAAATCTGAAAATGTAAATATGAAAAGCATTACTAATTTGCGGCATTATGTGTATAAGGTGTACTACAATATTTTCTGGCGTAACATAAAGAGAGGGCGCTACTGCATGGTCTAATGCAGTGGTTCTCAAACTCTGTCCTCAGGACCCCACACAGTGCATGTTTTGCAGGTAAACCAGCAAGTGCACAGGTGTATTAATTACTCACTGGCACATTTTAAAAGGTCCATACAGTAGGTGGAGCTAATTATTTCACTTGTGATTCTGTGAGACCTGCAAAACATGCACTGTGTGGGGTCCTGAGGACCGAGTTTGAGAACCTGTGGTCTAATGTAAATAAAGATCAATGTGGTGGGGTGTAATGTGAATAAGGGGCAATACTGTTAGGAGTAATGTGGTACTATCATATGATGTAACGAGAATAAGAGACACTATTGCATGATATAATGTGAATAAAGTTGCAGTACTATGTTGTGTCATTTCATCTGGGGGTATTATTGTGTTACCATGCCCCTTCCCAGCAAGAACATGCACTGTTTTGGGCTGGCACTAAATGTGCACATTGTTCCTATTTAAAATATAGGGGGTAGGAGCGCCAAAATGGGTGATGGTGCTGGGAAAGGGGTGCAGGGTTAGAGGCGGAACTAGCATTTGTGCAAGAGGGCATCACCCAAAATCTAGCCTAGGGCATCATGTTGGTCAGGTATGGCTCTGATAATACTGTATACTGTACTGTTACTGTACTGTGCATTCAATAGAGATACTGTTTGCACACAGGTTTTACATGAATCATTGGCAATGCTGCAGGAGTGTGTCATTAGGCTGTCTAAAATATACCATGACTATGCGTGGGGATACAGTAGGTAAGTTCTGTCACCATAAGCTGTCTGCTGTGTATAGCAGATTTCTGTCTGGGATGCATTTGTGTGTTTGTAATAAGAATTTTTTTTTTTTACTGTACATTTAGTGGATACAGTATTTATCCCCCATAACGGCACATCATACTGTACAGTTACCCCCATGTACTGTACCATACCATACTGTATAATGGAATATTTATTGGAAAAGCATCAATATTAATGTAAAAAAAGTATTTATTACAACATCCGATTCCATGTACTGTACTGATCGAAATGTACAGTACTCTTATTCAGGACTTGTAAAACTGAAAATAACTGTTCATACACATCAATAACATTACTACTGTATAATATTCTACATTAGTTTATGCAATAATCAGACAAAGGCAATTTTATAAACATTTTTAATAATGCACCAATTTAAAATTTTAAACAGAAAATACAGTACAGAACTATATATTTGTGGCTTGACCAATTCTTTCGACTATAACAGGTAATACTTTATACAGGTGATTTATATAATTATTACAATGTTCAGGTGTGAGTACTTCTAGCCAAAATGCCTTTATCCCATCCAACAGCTGCTGTTTTGTTGTTGGCTTCGCAACACTCCTAATGTACCTCTTCAATTAAGCCCACGCTAATTCAATTGGATTCATGTCTGGTGATCTAAAAAAAAGAGTATAGAAAAAAAGTTAGTCAATTAATGACAATAAAAAGAGAAAATTAAACATACGGTATTGTACTGTTTATTAAACCAAAAAATACATTTACAGTACTAGAGTGCTATCCAAAATTTTACTAGAGATGAGCGCCTGAAATTTTTCGGGTTTTGTGTTTTGGTTTTGGGTTCGGTTCCGCGGCCGTGTTTTGGGTTCGAACGCGTTTTGGCAAAACCTCACCGAATTTTTTTTGTCGGATTCGGGTGTGTTTTGGATTCGGGTGTTTTTTTCAAAAAACACTAAAAAACAGCTTAAATCATAGAATTTGGGGGTCATTTTGATCCCAAAGTATTATTAACCTCAAAAACCATAATTTACACTCATTTTCAGTCTATTCTGAATACCTCACACCTCACAATATTATTTTTAGTCCTAAAATTTGCACCGAGGTCGCTGTGTGAGTAAGATAAGCGACCCTAGTGGCCGACACAAACACCGGGCCCATCTAGGAGTGGCACTGCAGTGTCACGCAGGATGTCCCTTCCAAAAAACCCTCCCCAAACAGCACATGACGCAAAGAAAAAAAGAGGCGCAATGAGGTAGCTGTGTGAGTAAGATTAGCGACCCTAGTGGCCGACACAAACACCGGGCCCATCTAGGAGTGGCACTGCAGTGTCACGCAGGATGGCCCTTCCAAAAAACCCTCCCCAAACAGCACATGACGCAAAGAAAAAAAGAGGCGCAATGAGGTAGCTGTGTGAGTAAGATTAGCGACCCTAGTGGCCGACACAAACACCGGGCCCATCTAGGAGTGGCACTGCAGTGTCACGCAGGATGTCCCTTCCAAAAAACCCTCCCCAAACAGCACATGACGCAAAGAAAAAAAGAGGCGCAATGAGGTAGCTGTGTGAGTAAGATTAGCGACCCTAGTGGCCGACACAAACACCGGGCCCATCTAGGAGTGGCACTGCAGTGTCACGCAGGATGTCCCTTCCAAAAAACCCTCCCCAAACAGCACATGACGCAAAGAAAAAAAGAGGCGCAATGAGGTAGCTGACTGTGTGAGTAAGATTAGCGACCCTAGTGGCCGACACAAACACCGGGCCCATCTAGGAGTGGCACTGCAGTGTCACGCAGGATGTCCCTTCCAAAAAACCCTCCCCAATCAGCACATGATGCAAAGAAAAAGAAAAGAAAAAAGAGGTGCAAGATGGAATTGTCCTTGGGCCCTCCCACCCACCCTTATGTTGTATAAACAAAACAGGACATGCACACTTTAACCAACCCATCATTTCAGTGACAGGGTCTGCCACACGACTGTGACTGATATGACGGGTTGGTTTGGACCCCCCCCAAAAAAGAAGCAATTAATCTCTCCTTGCACAAACTGGCTCTACAGAGGCAAGATGTCCACCTCATCTTCACCCTCCGATATATCACCGTGTACATCCCCCTCCTCACAGATTATCAATTCGTCCCCACTGGAATCCACCATCTCAGCTCCCTGTGTACTTTGTGGAGGCAATTGCTGCTGGTCAATGTCTCCACGGAGGAATTGATTATAATTCATTTTAATGAACATCATCTTCTCCACATTTTCTGGATGTAACCTCGTACGCCGATTGCTGACAAGGTGAGCGGCGGCACTAAACACTCTTTCGGAGTACACACTTGTGGGAGGGCAACTTAGGTAGAATAAAGCCAGTTTGTGCAAGGGCCTCCAAATTGCCTCTTTTTCCTGCCAGTATAAGTACGGACTGTGTGACGTGCCTACTTGGATGCGGTCACTCATATAATCCTCCACCATTCTATCAATGTTGAGAGAATCATATGCAGTGACAGTAGACGACATGTCCGTAATCGTTGTCAGGTCCTTCAGTCCGGACCAGATGTCAGCATCAGCAGTCGCTCCAGACTGCCCTGCATCACCGCCAGCGGGTGGGCTCGGAATTCTGAGCCTTTTCCTCGCACCCCCAGTTGCGGGAGAATGTGAAGGAGGAGATGTTGACAGGTCGCGTTCCGCTTGACTTGACAATTTTGTCACCAGCAGGTCTTTCAACCCCAGCAGACCTGTGTCTGCCGGAAAGAGAGATCCAAGGTAGGCTTTAAATCTAGGATCGAGCACGGTGGCCAAAATGTAGTGCTCTGATTTCAACAGATTGACCACCCGTGAATCCTTGTTAAGCGAATTAAGGGCTGCATCCACAAGTCCCACATGCCTAGCGGAATCGCTCCCTTTTAGCTCCTTCTTCAATGCCTCCAGCTTCTTCTGCAAAAGCCTGATGAGGGGAATGACCTGACTCAGGCTGGCAGTGTCTGAACTGACTTCACGTGTGGCAAGTTCAAAGGGCATCAGAACCTTGCACAACGTTGAAATCATTCTCCACTGCACTTGAGACAGGTGCATTCCACCTACTATATCGTGCTCAATTGTATAGGCTTGAATGGCCTTTTGCTGCTCCTCCAACCTCTGAAGCATATAGAGGGTTGAATTCCACCTCGTTACCACTTCTTGCTTCAGATGATGGCAGGGCAGGTTCAGTAGTTTTTGGTGGTGCTCCAGTCTTCTGTACGTGGTGCCTGTACGCCGAAAGTGTCCCGCAATTTTTCTGGCCACCGACAGCATCTCTTGCACGCCCCTGTCGTTTTTAAAAAAATTCTGCACCACCAAATTCAAGGTATGTGCAAAACATGGGACGTGCTGGAATTTGCCCATATTTAATGCACACACAATATTGCTGGCGTTGTCCGATGCCACAAATCCACAGGAGAGTCCAATTGGGGTAAGCCATTCCGCGATGATCTTCCTCAGTTGCCGTAAGAGGTTTTCAGCTGTGTGCGTATTCTGGAAAGCGGTGATACAAAGCGTAGCCTGCCTAGGAAAGAGTTGGTGTTTGCGAGATGCTGCTACTGGTGCCGCCGCTGCTGTTCTTGCGGCGGGAGTCCATACATCTACCCAGTGGGCTGTCACAGTCATATAGTCCTGACCCTGCCCTGCTCCACTTGTCCACATGTCCGTGGTTAAGTGGACATTGGGTACAACTGCATTTTTTAGGACACTGGTGAGTCTTTTTCTGACGTCCGTGTACATTCTCGGTATCGCCTGCCTAGAGAAGTGGAACCTAGATGGTATTTGGTAACGGGGGCACACTGCCTCAATAAATTGTCTAGTTCCCTGTGAACTAACGGCGGATACCGGACGCACGTCTAACACCAACATAGTTGTCAAGGACTCAGTTATCCGCTTTGCAGTAGGATGACTGCTGTGATATTTCATCTTCCTCGCAAAGGACTGTTGAACAGTCAATTGCTTACTTGAAGTAGTACAAGTGGGCTTACGCCTTCCCGTCTGGGATGACCATCGACTCCCAGCGGCAACAACAGCCGCGCCAGCAGCAGTAGGCGTTACACGCAAGGATGCATCGGAGGAATCCCAGGCAGGAGAGGACTCGTCAGAATTGCCAGTGACATGGCCTGCAGGACTATTGGCATTCCTGGGGAAGGAGGAAATTGACACTGAGGGAGTTGGTGGGGTGGTTTGCGTGAGCTTGGTTACAAGAGGAAGGGATTTACTGGTCAGTGGACTGCTTCCGCTGTCACCCAAAGTTTTTGAACTTGTCACTGACTTATTATGAATGCGCTGCAGGTGACGTATAAGGGAGGATGTTCCGAGGTGGTTAACGTCCTTACCCCTACTTATTACAGCTTGACAAAGGGAACACACGGCTTGACACCTGTTGTCCGCATTTCTGGTGAAATACCTCCACACCGAAGAGCTGATTTTTTTGGTATTTTCACCTGGCATGTCAACGGCCATATTCCTCCCACGGACAACAGGTGTCTCCCCGGGTGCCTGACTTAAACAAACCACCTCACCATCAGAATCCTCCTGGTCAATTTCCTCCCCAGCGCCAGCAACACCCATATCCTCCTCATCCTGGTGTACTTCAACACTGACATCTTCAATCTGACTATCAGGAACTGGACTGCGGGTGCTCCTTCCAGCACTTGCAGGGGGCGTGCAAATGGTGGAAGGCGCATGCTCTTCACGTCCAGTGTTGGGAAGGTCAGGCATCGCAACCGACACAATTGGACTCTCCTTGTGGATTTGGGATTTCGAAGAATGCACAGTTCTTTGCTGTGCTGCTTTTGCCAGCTTGAGTCTTTTCATTTTTCTAGCGAGAGGCTGAGTGCTTCCATCCTCATGTGAAGCTGAACCACTAGCCATGAACATAGGCCAGGGCCTCAGCCGTTCCTTGCCACTCCGTGTGGTAAATGGCATATTGGCAAGTTTACGCTTCTCCTCCGACAATTTTATTTTAGGTTTTGGAGTCCTTTTTTTACTGATATTTGGTGTTTTGGATTTGACATGCTCTGTACTATGACATTGGGCATCGGCCTTGGCAGACGACGTTGCTGGCATTTCATCGTCTCGGCCATGACTAGTGGCAGCAGCTTCAGCACGAGGTGGAAGTGGATCTTGATCTTTCCCTAATTTTGGAACCTCAACATTTTTGTTCTCCATATTTTAATAGGCACAACTAAAAGGCACCTCAGGTAAACAATGGAGATGGATGGATTGGATACTAGTATACAATTATGGACGGGCTGCCGAGTGCCGACACAGAGGTAGCCACAGCCGTGAACTACCGCACTGTACTGTGTCTGCTGCTAATATATAGACTGGTTGATAAAGAGATAGTATACTCGTAACTAGTATGTATGTATAAAGAAAGAAAAAAAAACCACGGTTAGGTGGTATATACAATTATGGACGGGCTGCCGAGTGCCGACACAGAGGTAGCCACAGCCGTGAACTACCGCACTGTACTGTGTCTGCTGCTAATATATAGACTGGTTGATAAAGAGATAGTATACTCGTAACTAGTATGTATGTATAAAGAAAGAAAAAAAAACCACGGTTAGGTGGTATATACAATTATGGACGGGCTGCCGAGTGCCGACACAGAGGTAGCCACAGCCGTGAACTACCGCACTGTACTGTGTCTGCTGCTAATATAGACTGGTTGATAAAGAGATAGTATACTCGTAACTAGTATGTATGTATAAAGAAAGAAAAAAAAACCACGGTTAGGTGGTATATACAATTATGGACGGGCTGCCGAGTGCCGACACAGAGGTAGCCACAGCCGTGAACTACCGCACTGTACTGTGTCTGCTGCTAATATATAGACTGGTTGATAAAGAGATAGTATACTCGTAACTAGTATGTATGTATAAAGAAAGAAAAAAAAACCACGGTTAGGTGGTATATACAATTATGGACGGGCTGCCGAGTGCCGACACAGAGGTAGCCACAGCCGTGAACTACCGCACTGTACTGTGTCTGCTGCTAATATATAGACTGGTTGATAAAGAGATAGTATACTCGTAACTAGTAAGTATGTATAAAGAAAGAAAAAAAAACCACGGTTAGGTGGTATATACAATTATGGACGGGCTGCCGAGTGCCGACACAGAGGTAGCCACAGCTGTGAACTACCGCACTGTACTGTGTCTGCTGCTAATATATAGACTGGTTGATAAAGAGATAGTATACTCGTAACTAGTATGTATGTATAAAGAAAGAAAAAAAAACCACGGTTAGGTGGTATATACAATTATGGACGTTCTGCCGAGTGCCGACACAGAGGTAGCCACAGCCGTGAACTACCGCACTGTACTGTGTCTGCTGCTAATATAGACTGGTTGATAAAGAGATAGTATACTCGTAACTAGTATGTATGTATAAAGAAAGAAAAAAAAACCACGGTTAGGTGGTATATACAATTATGGACGGGCTGCCGAGTGCCGACACAGAGGTAGCCACAGCCGTGAACTACCGCACTGTACTGTGTCTGCTGCTAATATATAGACTGGTTGATAAAGAGATAGTATACTCGTAACTAGTATGTATGTATAAAGAAAGAAAAAAAAACCATGGTTAGGTGGTATATACAATTATGGACGGGCTGCCGAGTGCCGACACAGAGGTAGCCACAGCCGTGAACTACCGCACTGTACTGTGTCTGCTGCTAATATATAGACTGGTTGATAAAGAGATAGTATACTCGTAACTAGTATGTATGTATAAAGAAAGAAAAAAAAACCACGGTTAGGTGGTATATACAATTATGGACGGGCTGCCGAGTGCCGACACAGAGATAGCCACAGCCGTGAACTACCGCACTGTACTGTGTCTGCTGCTAATATATAGACTGGTTGATAAAGAGATAGTATACTCGTAACTAGTATGTATGTATAAAGAAAGAAAAAAAAACCACGGTTAGGTGGTATATACAATTATGGACGGGCTGCCGAGTGCCGACACAGAGGTAGCCACAGCCGTGAACTACCGCACTGTACTGTGTCTGCTGCTAATATATAGACTGGTTGATAAAGAGATAGTATACTCGTAACTAGTATGTATGTATAAAGAAAGAAAAAAAAACCACGGTTAGGTGGTATATACAATTATGGACGGGCTGCCGAGTGCCGACACAGAGGTAGCCACAGCCGTGAACTACCGCACTGTACTGTGTCTGCTGCTAATATAGACTGGTTGATAAAGAGATAGTATACTACTAATATTATATATACTGGTGGTCAGGTCACTGGTCACTAGTCACACTGGCAGTGGCACTCCTGCAGCAAAAGTGTGCACTGTTTAATTTTAATATAATATTATGTACTCCTGGCTCCTGCTATAACCTATAACTGGCACTGCAGTAGTGCTCCCCAGTCTCCCCCACAATTATAAGCTGTGTGAGCTGAGCAGTCAGACAGATATATAATATATATAGATGATGCAGCACACTGGCCTGAGCCTGAGCAGTGCACACAGATATGGTATGTGACTGACTGAGTCACTGTGTGTATCGCTTTTTTCAGGCAGAGAACGGATATATTAAATAAACTGCACTGTGTGTCTGGTGGTCACTCACTATATAATATATTATGTACTCCTGGCTCCTGCTATAACCTATAACTGGCACTGCAGTAGTGCTCCCCAGTCTCCCCCACAATTATAAGCTGTGTGAGCTGAGCAGTCAGACAGATATATATAATATTATATATAGATAATAGATGATGCAGCACACTGGCCTGAGCCTGAGCAGTGCACACAGATATGGTATGTGACTGAGTCACTGTGTGCTGTGTATCGCTTTTTTCAGGCAGAGAACGGATTATAAATAAAACTGGTGGTCACTGGTCACTATCAGCAAAACTCTGCACTGTACTGAGTACTCCTAATGCTCCCCAAAATTAGTAAATCAAGTGTCTATCTAATCTATTCTAAACGGAGAGGACGCCAGCCACGTCCTCTCCCTATCAATCTCAATGCACGTGTGAAAATGGCGGCGACGCGCGGCTCCTTATATAGAATCCGAGTCTCGCGATAGAATCCGAGCCTCGCGAGAATCCGACAGCGTCATGATGACGTTCGGGCGCGCTCGGGTTAACCGAGCAAGGCGGGAAGATCCGAGTCGCTCGGACCCGTGAAAAAAAACATGAAGTTCTGGCGGGTTCGGATTCAGAGAAACCGAACCCGCTCATCTCTAAATTTTACTTGTACACTGTTGAAAGAATACTCACTCTGGTGGTGTGCATTCCCAATTCATACCTTTCTCTTCCAGAAATTTGGCTGAGGCGGAGTGTTTAGGTTCATTGTCTTGGAATATTCTATGGTGAGTTGGGTAATATTTATTCACAAACGGCACCATACATCCCTCAACTATTGTTTCTTGGAAAATTTCTTATCCATGATCCCTATAGAAATAAAAAAATGTTGTTCATTAATAAGCAACTCATTTTATTGTGCAGTTACATGTACTCTACAGTACAGCATGTATTTTTACAGAACACAGGCACAGAATAAAGTATAGTACCTTCGAAAAATAATAGGGGACCAGCTCCTAATCGTGATATGCCTCCCCATACATGGACTTTCAATGGATGCTTTGGGCATGGTTTTAATGAGATATGGTTACGTTTCCGGAATGACATTCTGGAGAACCGCTCAAGGGCAATAGACGATTCATCTGTGAAAATGACATCATGAAATGTTTCACCACTCTCAATCCATCGCCGCGCCTGTTCAACTCTCTTTTCTTTGTTCACATCTCTTATCATGGGAGATATCCTGTGAAGAGCCAAAAATAATGAATCAGATACAGTAATGAAAGAGATTACTGTATATACAGTAGACTATGTGCAGTATACTGTATTATATACCTACTGTATACATTAAACTGTACATACATTACAGTATATACAGAGTAATATATATATATATATACCGGTATATACATACATACTGTACACACAAACACAGAATACAGTATGTAATCATCACAATAAGCCGGCAATGCTTCATTGCTGTCTCTGAGTGCCTATACAGTAGGTATCTCTTTTGGGATAGATTATTTATTTATATATATATATATATATATATATATATATACACACACTCACATACATACACATACTGTATATAGTAGAAAGTACACACTCTGTATAATGATTCATGTCATTGTTATATCACTTATCAAGGGATTATTAACAGTGAATAAGTGTGCATTTACTGTATGGTTTATACTGCTTTCAGTATTTTACCTTGTTGTGCCAATTCGTTTTATTTGCAAAGCAGTACGCTCATCATTCGTTTTATTTGCAAAGCAGTACGCTCATCATCCTCACGAGTTAGTTCCTCCATAATTTGTTGCACTCTCCTATAGTACAATACAGTATGAAAAATATGAATTAATGAACAGCACAATCACAGTTAGATGAAGTGTTATTTTTTTTATTTCCAAAAAATTGTATATTGTATACAGCAAGTCATTTAAACATTACAGTACTGAACAGTATGTACCATGTGCATTTTGTAGGAAATACAAATCTGTGCGTTGTTCTCTCGAAAGCATGATAGCGCACTGTTTCTAAAGTGACTGTAATGCCACTTTCCTTGAGCCATGCATGGATCTCTTTGATGGTTTTATTTTCTTTTTTCAATGTTGGCGATTATCTTGCTCATAGTTTTATTGATAGTCACTGGCATGTTGTCCAACTGTAATTCCTGTATGGAGAAAAAACATTTGTGAATACTGTAGTCTACAATTTACACATCTGAAAATTTGTAAGAGTTTTATGATAAAAGTTAATACTGTACATGTTTACTATATAGTACCTGATGTTCAAATTTTAGTACTGTATACTGTACAGTACTGAGAATACCACATCAGTGTTATGGACTGCAATTAGTTTCCTGTATAAAACAGATACAGTAAATAACCCTCCTTGGAAGTGCATGGGCTCTGTGAGACTTACAGTAGTGTACAGCATAAGGGACGACTGACATGATGTACCAGCATTACATACAGTACATGTCAGTACAGTATGTAAATTCTTCAATTATTGCCTACTAACAATGCTGTATATTAAATACTGTAGGCCTAGAAATGTGCATCTCAATATGGTAGTTAAAAAACACAGGGGCCTATGGGTATAAGCGAGTTCTATGCACATTAAAAATGGCCGCCGACCGTGAACCCCCACCACGTGGCAGGCAGCGCTCGGATATGGAGTGAGAGATGGCATAAGTTTCGCAGGCTACGGGGCAATGCTTAAGGAGCGTCACAATCCCCTAGCTAAAATACACAGGGGCGATAGGGATAAGCGAGGGCTATGCACATTACGGTACACCGGACTCGATCGCATAGCACACTGGCAAAATGGCCACTGCCCCTGAACCCGCACCACGTGGCAGGCAGCGCTCAGATATGGAGTGAGAGATGGCATAAGTTTTGCAGGCTACGGGGCAATGCTGAAGGAGCGTCACAATCCCCTAGCTAAAATACACAGGGGCGATAGGGATAAGCGAGCGCTATGCACATTACGGTACACCGGACTCGATCGCATAGCACACTGGCAAAATGGCCGCTGCCCCTGAACCCCCACCACGTGGCAGGCAGCGCTCGGATATGGAGTGAGAGATGGCATAAGTTTTGCAGGCTACGGGGCAATGCTGAAGGAGCGTGTACTGTATGTGCTACCTATTTACACTCCATGCAATGATGGCATATTGTACAGTACATTTAAAATATTCAGCAGTTTAGCAGTTACTGTAGTGGTAATTTTTGGGATGACAGTATCAGCATACTGTAAGCATCCAACTGCGGCCCCCAAACAGATGCCGCTCCTAGGTACAGTACGTGCCTCTCGTGCCTAATGGGAAATTCATCACTGTCAGTAGCTAGAGAGAGAGATGAATGGAGAGACAGTGGCAAGGAGAGAGAGAGAGAGAGAGAGAGAGAGAGAGGTAAATATAGTAAGATGGGATTTTTATTTAGAACAGGTGATGTTGTCCATACAGTAGCAACCAAACAAATATTACCTACTGTACTGCATTATCGTCTGTAAGTGTAGCTAGATAAATGTTAATGTGGAAATGTGATCGGTTGCTACTGTATGGGCAACATCACCAGTTCAAACAAAAACACTCATCTAAAGTCCTCCATCCACTATTCCGATTTGTGCAATTTTCATCCGATTTTTACGCATTTGCCAGAAAAAACTGATGAAAAGTGCTACTCTGATGGCATCTGATCAATGTCAGTAATAATTCTTACCACTAAATTGCGCCTCATCATCTTCATCTTCCTCCTCCTCGACGGCCTGTTCCAGTGTAGGGCCTGTGTAAAAAACATTAATGAGAAAAAAAGGTGCATTACAGGAAATACACTACTGTACTATTTTCAACACAATGTTGCACATACAGAAACATATAATTTGACGACAAATACTGTAAGAACCACTTTGCCCATCTAATCTCCCTCTTTTTTTACCATTTTTTACATCAAACCTTATTTGATCCTTATTTCTTTGTAAGGATATCCTTATGTCTCTTCCATGCATGTTTAAATACTGTAGCTCTACTGATTTAGGCTCTACCACCTCTGATGGGAGGCTATTCCACTTGTCCACTGCACTTTCTGTGAAGTAATTTTTCTTAAAATTCCCCCTGAACCTTCCCCCCCCCCCCCCCCCTCCAGTCTCAGTGCACGTCCTCGTGTCCTATTGCTTGCAGTATATTTATTAGGAGAATGTTTCCCTCCTGGACTTTATTAAAACTAGAGATGTGGAAATTTTTTGGGTTTTGTGTTTTGGTTTTGGATTTGGCCGTGTTTTGGATTCTGGAGTTTTTTTTTCTTCAAAAAACCCTCAAAAACAGCTTAAAACTTAGAATTTGGGGGTAATTTTGATCCTATAGTATTATTAACCTCAATAACCATAATTTCCACACATTTCCAACCTATTCTGAACACCTCACACCTCACAATATTATTTTTAGTCCTAAAATTTGCACCGAGGTCGCTGGATGACAAAGCTAAGCGACCCAAGTGGCCGGCATAAACTCCTGGCCCATCTAGGAGTGGCACTGCAGTGGCAGACAGGATGGCACTTATAAAAATTTGCCCCAAACATCACATGATGCAAAGATAAATAAATAAAGAGGTACAAGATGGAATTGTCCTTGGGCCTTCCCACCCACCCTTATGTGGTATAAACAGGACATGCACACTTTAACAAACTCATCATTTCAGCGACAGGGTCTGCCACACGACTGTGGCTGAAATGACTGATTGCTTCTTTTTTTGGTGGGGGCCCAAACCAATCAATCTCTCCTTGCTCAAACTGGCTCTACAGAGGCAAGATGTACCAGACTGGACTTACTTGATGGGTGCAGTGTGGTGGGGGACAGAGGGTGCTGGTCCTCCTCCTCCTCCTCCTTCGCCACGGCCTGTGTACAGTGTAGGGCCTGTGAAAACATAAATTCCATGAAATATACTTTTGTATTCTGTACAGTATAACAAAAATTCAGTCAGGTTGGAGGAGAGTAGATTTCGCACACAGAGATGAGAATGTCGAGGCCAGAATCAGGGGGTAGTGGAGGAGGTTTAAGATACCGTACCTCACCCTGTTGGGATTGCTGCAATCATGATGCTGCTGTCGGTCACTGACTGCTGGAATCCTGACTGCTGGTCACACAAACCCAACCAATTGATTTAACACAATGTACAGTACAGTACAATACTGCAGTTTACTTACCAAGTTGGGGAGAGGGCTTCCCCTCCTCCTCTTCCTCCTCCTCCTCACTGTCAATAATTACTGAGTGGAAAATAAAAAAAATATATAAACAAAATACAGTAGAGTACAGTTACAGTACTACAAAATTGCATAGTAGTCTACAGTCGTACAGTGCTACATGAGGCAGAGAGATATTCATAATACAGTAGGAGCAGAATGACTGTCCAGTGGTAGGGGACATACAGTACTGTACTGTACTGTACCTGTATTGAAAACACCTGCTGTCTGGATCCCGACATTCAGAATACCGAGTCCGGAATCAAAGTATAATTGATGGGTTAGGCTAGTGGAGGGTGGGTAGGATGCACAATTTTGGGCACCATACTACAAAATGGATATTGTGAAACTGGAAAAGGTTCAGAGGCGGGCTACCAAACTGATCAAGTTGATTGAGAAGCTGGAATACGAGGAAAGGCTTGCTAGGCTAGGCATGTTTACATTGGAAAAGAGGAGATTAAGAGGGGACATGATTAAAATTTACAAAAATATAAGAGGACAATACACGGAGCTTGTGGAGGGTCTGTTTTTTATAAGATCTGCTCAAGTTGGAGGAGAGGAGATTTCGCACACAGAGGTGAAAAAGGCTTCTTCACAGTGAGGACAATACTGTGCATGTTTGGAATTCCCTGCCTGAGATAAAGTAGTAAAGGCAGACTTGGTCAATACTTTTTAGAATGTGCGAGATAAATTCCTACTGTACTTACTACACTGTGTCTCCTCCTCCTCCGGCTCCATGCAAATAATGTCTGTGTTGAATATAAAACAAATATATATATATATATATATATATATATATAAAATAAAAATTATATACATATATATTATAAAGCAAAAATGAAAAATAGGAAAAGAATGACTGTCCAGTGGTAGGGGATGTACAGTATAGTACTGTACCATACCCATCTTTAAAACACCGGCTGTCGGGATACCGACATTCAGAATGCAGAGTCTGGATTCAGAGTATGATTGGAGGGTTAGGCTAGTGGAGGGTGGGTAGGATGCACAATTTTGGGCACCATACTACAAAATGGATATCGTGGAACTAGAAAAGGTTTAGAGGCGGGCGACCAAAGTGATCAAGTGGATTGAGAAGCTGGAATACGAGGAAAGGCTTGCTAGGCTAGGCATGTTTACATTGGAAAAGAGGAGATTAAGAGGGGACATGATTAACCTTTACAAATATATACAGTACAGTAAGGGGACAATACACAGGAACTGTTTTTGATAAGATCGACACAGAGGACACGTGCACAGTCACTCGTGTTGGAGGAGAGGCGATTTCGCACACAGAGGCGAAAAGGGTTCTTCACAGTGAGGAAAATATTGTACATGTTTGGAATTCCCTGCATGAAAAGTAATAAAAGTGGACTCGCTCAATACTTTTAAGAGTGGGCTTGAGAAAATCCTACTGTATTTACTATACTGTGGCTCTTTCTCCTCCTCCCCCGACTCCACGTAAGCGTCATCTGTGTTGAATATAAAAAAAAAAAATTATAAGCCAAAAAATACAAGTCAAATTTGTCATTGTTATTTCCAATACTACTGTACTAAAGTATTATCCAATACTTTACAGTAGTACAGTGCTACAGGAAGTAGAGAGGCAGAGAGACATTCTTAGCCGGAGTGTGGAATGACCGTCCATTGGTAGGGGATGTACTGTACCTGAATCTAAAATACCAGCTGTCCGGACCCCGGCATTCAGAATAAAGAGGCCAGAATCAGAGTATGAATGGAGGGTTAGGGGGAGGAGGGTTTGGATACTGTACCTCAACTTGATGGGATTTCTGCAATCAGAATACCGCTGTCGGTCACTTGACTGCTGAAATCCTGACCACTGGTCATGCGAACCCAACCCATTGGTACACAATTGGAAAACTCACTTCTTCAGACAAGCCTACTGTATCATATTCCAGACCCACCCACATAACCTTCAATGCTTTCTTATCCAATTACATACTCTCTGTACAGAACACACAACCTCACCTATTTACCTATAGATTGTAACCTTGCGAGCAGGGCCTTCCTACCTCTATTGTACTGTAGGTCTGTCTGTTTTTACCCAGTTTTGTTCTACGACTGTTATTCTAATTGTAAAGCGCAACGGAATACTGTATGCTGCACTATATACGGTAAGAAACTGTTAATAAATCCAAAAAAAAGAAATATACAGTACAGTACAGTAGATTACAATTCTTTCCAGGCTGGCCTGAAGGCTCCCCCATTCTCCTCCTATTCTGCCTCCGTGTCAATAATGAGGCGATCTGTGTGTAAAAGATAACAAGTATTGTAAAATTAAAAAAAATTACATTAATACTGTAGGAAACTAGTGTGTCTGTAACAAAAAAAATTATTACCACTTCCGGAGCTCGCTACCTCCGGCTCCTGGGCAGGTGGGGTAGGCTCCTGGGTGGGTGGGGCACGTGCTGCTGTTGAAAAATAACACTGTAACATAAGCTACTGTACAGTACAATGAAATAAAGTACAGTAAATAATGGATAAAAATAAATCAAAATATCATAAGATACAGTATGCCGGCGCTCAGTATCCCGACGATGGCATCCCGAATGCAAGAATACGAAATCGGAAAATCCCCACAGGGGGTTGTTAAGTATATTCCCCCCCCAACCAAAAACCTACCCTCAAGCAGCCTAAACCTCTCACTTGGTGCTTAACCCTATGTCCCCCCTTGTGTTGCCTAAACCTAACCACCCATGGCCACAGGATAACCCTAAATCTACTCGCTCCCTCAGTATCGCTCAGTATCCAGATGATGGCACCCCGAATGCAAAAATTCCAAATGCGAAAATCACAACAATGGTTCCTTAAGTACTGTATAGTACTGTACCCATTTGTGAAAGAGCAGTAGGGTGGTATGGAGTACCATTAAGAAATTTGGTGGTGATACACAGTGCCATCAGCCCTCCACTGCAGCCTAAACCTACCCCTTGGTGCTTAACCCTAAGTCCCCCTGGTGGTGCCTAAATGTAATTCTCCCTTCCCTGGCTGTATACTCATTGCATCCGATCAGGATCCTGTATGTTGGGATCATGGTGCCGGTCTCCCACTCAATTCGAGACATCGGCACCACCATTTTCAGGGGTGTGTGGAATCCCGCACCAGTATCCCGACCGCCGTGATCCCAAGTCATGAAAGTCTCAACAGAATTTTCGGTACACAATACCATTGGGAAGCAAGCCAGAAATCGGAGTGTAGTGTGCTTGCCGGATGAGATGGGGCCTGGCGCCTCATCACTAGCCAGGGAATGTGGTGGGTGCAGGCAGGCAGGTGGCGGTGGTACTGTGGAAAAAAAATAACAATGCTGTAAGTGAAGCTGTCAATTTGTAACATGTACTGTACAGTATCCAGGACACATGTACAGTAGTGTAACAATGACAGTCGCACCAGAATCCTCGTTACACAATATCACTGGGAAGCAAAGCAGTAATCAGAGAGTAGTGTGCTTACCGGCTGCACTCATCACCAGCCAGGGCCTGTGGTGGGTGTGAGTTGGCAGGTGGCGGTGGTACTGTGAAATTTTTTTTAACAGTACCGTAAGTGAAGCTGTGTATAAATTATCTACTACTGTATATAAAAGTGAATGCCTGTCTTTCTGTCTTTCTATACAATTCCACAGTTTACAAGTGAGGATCGTAAAATTTGCCATACAAGCATATTAAAACACAGCAGATGCAACGAATACAATTTGAAATCCCTAGCACCCCTAGGGGGGAGACAGCAGCACAGAATATGTCAGCAGACAGCATAACTCCCCACTGCCTGGACCTATTTACAACACACTCGGTACACATACAGTATGACTTACAGGCTGGGAAAAAACACTGTGGGGATAAGACACCCCTAGCACCCCTAGGGGTGGGCCAGCAGCACAGACTATATCAGGACATGCATGATACAGTATGTCAGTGATAACAGGGATGCATGTGACACGGACAGTGACATGATGTGAGGTGGGGAATGCAGATAGAACAAACCCACACACTGAGAGTTATATACTGGAAGTACAGTAGCATGGTTCCCCTGCAGCACAGAGTATATCAGGAGATAGATAATGTGTTGCGCTATATAAGAAACTATAAAAAAAAGATAATTTCACAGGAGCACCAACATGATGTGAGGAGGGGAATTGGAGGCAGAAGAAGCCACAGACTGAGAGTTGTATAGTGGGAAGAGCGAGGGGACCAAAAAGGGGTCCGGCCACTACACAATCTGCATCAGAGAAGCCAGATACAGTATGTCTAAAGTATACAGTATACTAGATCACCAGCAAACGTAAATTAACAAACAAAACAACTATCACTGTAATTTACCATCCTCATCCCGTAGTGAAGCACAGCACGGGTATTCAACTATCTACAATGTTATTTATACTATGTGTTTAATATTTACATTTAGTTTTGTAAACAGACATTCTTAACATCACGGGCCACCAGATCTCACAGGAAGTGTCCCACCCTCCCTCCCATCCGGATTGCAGTGAGTTATCTGTGCTGGTCAGGACAGGGGGGTGGGACTATATAAATCACTATGTACACTACTGTATTTGAAAATACTTACCAGCTTGGCGGCGCCTGCCCACCTCCTGTGCCGTCGTGCTACCAGCCCTGTAAAAATATATATACAGTATAATGGCAGCATAGTGTACAGCCAATGAAATTCAACATGAACAGCATCTTTATGACATCACAATCAATAAAATTGTTCATTCTAGTACCCTGCACCTAATCACTCAGGAGGGCATAGTGTACTGTACTGTCTTCAAAACTTAAGGGGCACATTTCTAAATGTGACATACAGTACACTTACAGTATCGCTACAGTACAGTAGGTCCAGGGTATTAGACAGAACACTACCTTTATAGACATTGTTACACACATTAGCATTGCCCTTATAAACATTATGACACACATCAGCATGCAGCCCTCCCACCCTTAACCATCTCAGTACTGTTCATTACAGTATAAATTGATTTCATGACAGATGATGCAGCACTCACCTGAATTCATCTTATTCACGTCATGTCACAGTAGTGCAGTTTATTCACGTCACAGTACTGTCCTTGATTCACGTTGTGTCACACAGTAGAGCACCTTATTCACATTACTGTACTGTACGTCACAGTAGTGCAGTAGTATATCCACATTACGTCACAAAGTAGAGATCTGCCACAGTCATGAACCTTATAACACAATATGCAAGAGTAATGCATGTCAGAACACATTAGGCCACTGTAACATCCCTTAGAATAATTTCTGCCACAGTAACGTCCCTTAGAACACTGTACTATCTGAAACACAAATCTCCCTTATAACAAAAAAATAGTGACTGGAACTTTGGGAATAAAACCCGGGACTCTCAGCGTGGGAGGCCGGAGACTGCAATTACAGCTGCACGTTACACTGAATGATAATGTACGATACACTGCAGAATACGCTGCATGTACACTGCACGACACACTGCAATTACACCACACGATGCACTGCACAACACTGCATATGCACTGCACTATGTGATACAGTACACTGCACAATACGACAAACTGCACATTACACTGCACAATACGCTGCAGGTACACTGCACGACACTGCAATTACACCACACGATGCACTGCACGACACTGCATACTGTATGCACTGCATGATACAACAAACTGCACATTACACTGCACATTTCCCTGCAAAATATGATACAATGTACACTGCACAAAACACTGCAATTACCACATGTGTATACAGTACACTGCACGATGTGATTCACTATGCATTACACTCACTGCACAATACCATATACTGAATGTACACTGCATGACACGCTGCAATTACGCAGAACGATACACTGATACACTGCATATACTGTACACTGCATGATACACTGCACAATCGTAGACCACTGGATTGTAAAGAACTATATATACAAGATAAAAATAATAATAATTGTTTTTGTAAAACTCATGTCGATCTTTTTCCATGTCAACTTAACGGCCATGTCAACCTACAGTATACTGTAACTGGTGTCAACCAATTTCAAAAGCCACACCATCTAGGTCGACACCAATTGGTTGACACCAGATATAGATTGACATGGTGTGTCGACCTAGATGGTGTCGCTTTGACATGGATAGTAAATGTAAAAAAAATTAGAAAAGTGTAAAAAAAAAAATTGACCTTTTGACCCTGGTTAATGTTTGGGCCTTGTTTAACCATTTGTTTACCACAGATACAGTGCTGTATAGACCGGATACCTGCTGCTACAGCAGTCCGTGCTATAATGTACTGTACCTGTAACTACAGTAACTTAAAGTACAGTAATCTACAGTACTGTACTGTACTTACAATCCCTTATGGCCTGCAGGCGCCTTGGAGTCCTCCGGATGAGGTCACTCCACCTCCTCTGCAGTAAACTCACGGATCTCCTCCGGTTGTATGTCCGGAGGATCTCCCTGCTGGCCCTCCTGTAAGCTCTGATCTTCTCCTCATTGCTGGCGAGAGTTCTGTCCCACCAGCGAACGAGGAGACGCAGCTCACCGAGAGCATAAGGACGGTCCCTTACAGCAGCCATGACACCGTCCTTATGCACAATGAGCGTCTCAGACGCTGTGCGTCTCAGACGTCGCACGTCTCAGACGTCGTGCGTTCCAGGCATTCAATGTTGTTACTGTGTGACAGTTTCCCTTAGTTTTGAATATGCCCTTTCTTTGACCACTGTATTTTCCACTGTCTTGCCCTACGCCCTTCCCTCCTGGGAGCCTGCACAGGTCCTATGCAATACACAAATACCGAAGATCTACAGTACTGTTTTGCTCAGTTAGTTGCGTCAGAATACACTCATTTCTACTCATTACCGCTGTGTAGTTGCATTTAGCGTAAAGAATCGCTCCTGCAGATGTACTCTGATTTATGTGTAACTTGTGTGCACCCTTCCATTGACTGTCTTACAATGAAAATAAAATAATATAGTATAGTATGTACACATTACAATAATAAAAGAAAGCACATCAGGACTCAAACCCTGGACCCCCAGCGTGGGAGGTGGGAGCCTTCATCGCTAGCCCACGATGCCTCATGAGAAAGTCACAATTTCATGTGTAAAAGTACAGCAGACAGCGCCCGGCCCCCTCCCCATTGGTGTTGGATTATGCCTTAGGGGACTCGGACGCTCACATTTCTAAACCACTGTATTTTTCACCGCCTCCCGCTAGCCCAGGGATGGGGAACCTTCGGCTCTCCAGTTGTTGTTGAACTACACATCCCAGCATGCCCTGCAACAGCTTTAGCATGGCCAAATAGCAAAACTGTAGCAAGGCATGCTGGGATGTGTAGTTTAACAGCAGCTGGAGGGCTGAAGGTTCCCCATCCCTGCGCTAGCCCATCGCCCTTCCCCCCTGGGAGCCTGCACAGGTCATGCAGTAGACAGGGAGGGAATTCAGGTCATGTGAAATATACAAACGCCGAAGATCTACAGTACTGTTTTGTTCAGTCAGAATACACTCATTTCTACTCATTGCCGCTGTGTAGTTGCATTTAGCGTAAAGAATCGCTCCTGCAGATCTACTCTGATTTATGTGAAACCTGTGTGCATCCTTCCATTGGATGTATTAGAGAGAAAATAATAATAATATTAAAGTGAATGTCACGGGAACACATTAAAAAAAAGGTTGGCACTTCCTTCCCATTGGTGTTGGCTTATGCCGTAGGGGACTCAGACGCTCATGTAATTTCATTTCAAAGGCACGGTATTTTCCATCGTCTCCCCCTACCCCCATCGCCCTTCCCCCCTGGGAGCCTTCACAGGTCATGCAGTAGACAGGGAGGGAATTCAGGTCCTGTGCAATACACAAACGCCGAAGATCTACAGTACTGTTTAGCTCAGTTAGTTGCGTCAGAATACACTCATTTCTACTCATTGCCGCTGTGTAGTTGCATTTAGCGTAAAGAATCGCTCCTGCAGATCTACTATGATTTATGTGAAACCTGTGTGCATCCTTCCATTGGATGTATTAGAGAGAAAAAAAAATAATATTAAAGTGAATGTCACAGGAACACATTAAAAAAAAAGGTTGGCACTTCCTTCCCATTGGTGTTGGTTTATGCCGTAGGGGACTCGGACGCTCATGTAATTGCATTTCAAAGGCACTGTATTTTCCATCGTCTCCCCCTACCCCCATCGCCCTTCCCCCCTGGGAGCCTTCACAGGTCATGCAGTAGACAGGGAGGGAATTCAGGTCCTGTGCAATACACAAACGCCGAAGATCTACAGTACTGTTTTGCTCAGTTAGTTGCGTCAGAATACACTCATTTCTACTCATTGCCGCTGTGTAGTTGCATTTAGCATAAAGAATCGCTCCTGCAGATCTACTATGATTTATGTGAAATCTGTGTGCATCCTTCCATTGGATGTATTAGAGAGAAAAAAAAATAATATTAAAGTGAATGTCACGGGAACACATTAAAAAAAAGGTTGGCACTTCCTTCCCATTGGTGTTGGTTTATGCCGTAGGGGACTCGGACGCTCATGTAATTGCATTTCAAAGGCATTGTATTTTCCATCGTCTCCCCCTACCCCCATCGCCCTTCCCCCCTGGGAGCCTGCACAGATCATGCAGTAGACAGGGAGGGAATTCAGGTCATGTGAAATACACAAACGCCGAAGATCTACAGTACTGTTTTGCTCAGTTAGTTGTGTCAGAATACACTCATTTCTACTCATTGCCGCTGTGTAGTTGCATTTAGCGTAAAGAATTGCTCCTGCAGATCTACTCTGATTTATGTGAAACTTGTGTGCACCCTTCCATTGACTGTCTTACAGTGAAAATAAAATAATACAGTATAGTATGTACACTTTACAATAAAAAAAAAAAGCACATCAGCACTCGAACCCTGGACCCCCAGCGTGGGAGGTGGGAGCCTTCATTGCGAGCCCACGATGCCTCATGAGAGAGTTACAATTTCATGTGTAAAAGTACAGCAGACAGCGCCCGGCCCCCTCCCCATTGGTGCTGGTTTATGCCTTAGGGGACTCGGACGCTCGCATTTCTAAAGCACAGTATTTTCCACCGCCTCCCGCTAGCCCACCATTGCCTTAGGGAACTCAGACGCTCATGTACTGTACATGTATTTTAAAAGCACGGTGTTTATACATTGTACTATACATTCTTCCTTTTACACAATTAGTTGTGTCTCCATACACATACAGTAGGTCACCATCTTTTTCCACCGCCTCCCGTTACGCCTACAGTATTAACATTACAGTCGTCACTGACCAATTGCCAGAGCTGTAGATCAATCCGCCGCTATACTGTACGATCGAAAGTACTGGATTAGTGGAGCATTAGTCACCCAGTGGTGGAGATGTGTAATGCATGCTGAGTATCTAGAATCACCTCAACGCGCCTGCCTGTGATTAAACTCAGCTATCGCCTTAGCGTGACTAAACGTCCGTCTAGGCGGAGAATCGGTCAAGATAAAGGTGGCTACATCTGTATATACTGTATATTTATAATTTTATAAAATGATATATAGTTGCAATGCCATGTCCACTTTCCCAGGAGCAGGGAGGGGGGGCTTCAAAAATTCTCGCTCAGGGTGCTAGTAGTCCTGGAGCCGGCCCTGCCCATAGTCACAATAAATTTAATACATTTTCCCTTAATTTTAAAACAGAAGTGCAGTATTTATTGATGAATATTACTGATAGCAGGCTTTCAGTGTAAAGTCTCTCATTCTGTCATGTTTATCATGTTTATTGGTGGTCAATGATTTCATAAGCCTCAACAGTGAAAAATCTCCCTTATGAAAATGTTTCTAAATTTGTCTAGTGCTTTGTTTATGTCTGGTCACATATTATATCTGTTTGGCAATATTTGAGTAATGATCCCATGGCATTAGTAATTGCCAGCCTAGTAGTACTTGGGATGTCACATGGATATCTATCTATGTAAAGCATTAGACACGTGTGTCTGTTTAATAAAACATTGCTTGTTTAGAATGAAAAAAAAAAGTTTTACAAATATATTTATATGAGTTTGTGTTCTGAGGAGATTGTAAAAAATCTTGATATATTTAAAAAAAATATGTCGCTGAAATGTATGATTAAATTGATCTTAATAATTTTGAATACTGATTCTGTTCATGCACTTTCATTGGTGATACACATTTATAACATTAAATGTTATTTGTTTAGAGTGATTTTATGGTTCATTGATTCATATTTTGCTAGCACATTAGAAACCGTGCTGTCTTCTGTGACATTGCACTATGAGACAGAAGTGATAAAAAAAGTAGAAAGTTTCTCATGATGATTCCAACTTATCTTTGTAAATACATCACACCAGCATACATCCCAAATGTACCGATTCCAGTGTGACAATCCTGCTATTGGGACACCATCCCGCTGCTCCACTCGTGGTCAGCAGTATCCCACAGGCTGGGGGTAAGGTTGGGAGCAGGCCCGGTGCTAGCCACTGAACAAAGGTATGCAAAGCGGGGAGGTGCCAGGCTGGAGAGTCGCTCTCGCTGCTCTGCAACCCTGCTGCTGAGCTGATGTCCCTGCTGCTGCCGGCTGCTGCGCCTGTCACACTCTGGGCGGTATGTATTAAAGGGAAAATGCAGTAAAACCCCCACCGTGTTTTCACCGCCAAGGGTATCGCCACACCCACCAACCAGCACCGCACCCGCTGACTAGCGCCGCACCCGCCGACCTCCCCTCACCTGTATACAGGCATCAGGCACTGATACCCCAGCTCCTTCTCCCCCGCAGCACAACCATTTCTACTTCCGGCTGCAGGGGGACTCCCAGCACATGTCACCTCCCGGGGCTGGGAGGTGACGGACCCCACAGAGACCACCTGCACACCAACTGACAGGTATCGCTGGGGGCCTCTGTCACCGCATTTCAATGCTAATCGTGTATGTTAGTACATATGCAATTAGCATCACAGCGGTGGGCGGCGAGGGGCAGCGATGTATTTTAATACATACCGCCCTCTATGACAGGCAGTGGCACCGGCAGCACAAAGCCTCCTCTCCCCATCCCTTGTGGCAGTGCAGCAGTGTGCGGACCTAAAAGGGGCGGAGCTATGCAGGAATAGGAGCGGGGCTACATGGGACCAGGCTGCAGCAGGAGGATGAGCTGCTACAGCTCGGTTGTGTCTGTTACCTTCATGATCAGGACCTGGAAGTGACATAACGAGAGGGCAGGAGAGAACTCCCGCCCTTACAGCACCTAATTGTTTTGTCCGTTCTCCGTTCGTTTGAGGTAAAAAAAAAAAAACATTCTATGCAGCATTGGACCCTCGTGGGCTCTCTTCACTCACCGCGCTTCGGGCTTGGTGTCTTGCTTCGCTCGCCACAGGTTACTATTCCAAATAGTTTGTGACATGGACCCAGGGGGTTATGGGAAAGGTCCTCTCCATGAACGGAAACTAGATGCTACCCCTACAGCTCTGGCCAGCCAGACTTCCTTAGGTAAGTGTCTGGAAAAAGAGTGAGTGAGTGAAGGGTGTGTGCGTAATATGTATGTACAGTATGTGTGTGTATGTGTGTGTATGTGTGTGTATGTACAGTATGTACAGTATGTGTGTGTGTATGTGTGACTGTGTATGTGTGTAATGTATGTACAGTATGTATATGTGTGTGTATGTGGTGTGTGTATCTGTGTGTGTATGTGTTTGTGTGACTATGCGCAATAATGTGTAATAGTGGCACTGCTACGGTGGGCGTTACATGTGTAAGGGTCACTGCTACAGGGGGCATTGCGTGTGTACGCATTACTGCTACAGGGGGCATTACGTGTGTGTGTAAGTGGAACTGCTACAGGGGGAGTTACGTGTGTAAGACTCACTACTTCAGGGGGTGTTACGTGTGTAAGTGTCACTGCTAAAGGGGGCGTTACGCGTGTAAGCGTCACTGGTATGGTGGGTGTTATGTGTGTAAGCGTAACTGGTACAGGGAGTGTTACGTGTGTAAGCGTCACTGATACAGGGGGCATTACTTGTGTAAGCCTCACTACTACAGGGGGCATTACCTGTGTAAGCGTCACTGCTACGGGAGGCGTTATGCATGTAAGCATCACTGCTATAGTGGGCGTTACGTGTGTAAGCGTCACTGGTACAGGGGGGTGTTACGTGTGTAAGTGTCACTGTTACAGGGGGTGTTACGTGTGTAAGCCTTACTACTACAGGGGGCGTTACGTGTGTAAGCCTCACTACTACAGGGGGCGTTACGTGTGTAAGCGTCACTGCTATGGTGGGCATTACGTGTGTAAGTGTTACTGGTACGGGGGCATTACGTGTGTAAGCGTCACTGGTGCAGGGGGCATTACGTGTGTAAGTGTCGATGTTACAGGGGGTGTTACATATGTAAGCCTCACTACTACAGGGTGCCTTTCGTGTCTAAGTCTCACTACTACAGTGGGCATTACTTGTGTAAGCGTCACTGGTACAGGTGGCATTATGTGTATAAGCGTCACTGCTACAGGGGGCATTATGTGTGCTGTCCCTTTGTAAAGTATGGGAGGGTGCAAATTTATAGTTTGCAGGGGTACCCGAACACCCTAGCAACGGCCCTGGATGGAAGAGCCTGTCAACTGCTGCTCTGCTCTGCAAAGCAGCAAGTTATCAATGAGAAGATGCTGTGCACATGTAGCCACGCCCCTTTTTTAAAACTCATACGTCTGCGGCATGCTATGGTACTGATTAGACAGCAAAAGTTGGGAGGTATGTACCAGTGTTCTAAGTAAAATGTAATAGCTATAGTAGAACCTCTTATCTTAAGTAAAACTACATGTATAGGTAAAAGTGAGATGGATATTGTCTGTGTTTCAGTGTTCTTACCTTATTGTATTTGTAAGTACAGTAGCTTATGCTATTGTTGTGCTTGATTCTTGCTACAATCTTTAAGAATGAATGGAGACAACGATGTAGCTACCATAGGTGCAGGGAGGGCATCCGCCATGGGGTCCAGAGCTGTGAGGGGCCCACCTTCCCCGTCAAAGATACATTTGTTATATACATTTTTCCCCATTGGGTGATACATAGAGGCCCTTACAAACTTTTGCCTTGGGGCCTACAATATATCTAGTTATGCCACAGGACCTACTCATTGCAATGTGGCATAACATAAACAGGAGGGCACTATACTATGCATAATATAAAATGGGCCACTGTAATGTAGCATAATATGAAGTGGAGACACTATAGTTTTGAATTATATGAACTGGGGGCCCTGTAATGTGGCATAAAGTGAACAGGAGGACATTATACTATTACATAATATTATTAATTACATTGCGCTTTACAATTGAAAACAACAGTGATAAAACAAAACTGTGTTTTGGGGCCTGTTTATCAATAAGTCCCTCTCTGACTTATTGAAGTAATGAAATAATTCTTTATCACCTCAATTTGTTAAAAAACATCTGTGCGATACTCAGTTTCTATGGAGGTGCTACCATGCTGAGGAGGTGCTATGGAGTTGCTACCGTGCTATAATGAGAAGTGCTACCATGTTGGGACTTCTAGTTCCATATAGAAAAAAAAAACCTGCAAGCGCACACTCTAAATACTTAACACTGCTAATCAAAATAATTACAGTATAATGGACTCTGCACTATAACAGAGTAAAATTGAGTTTCTGTTAGAGATGAGCCAGTACGGTTTGGACCAACCCGAACATTGAGACTTATCGCTGTGAATCTGATTATTTTACAGGACAAAAAGCAATACTTAATACACTTAAATTCGAGCCGCTGCGGCCGCTGTATGTAATCCTTACCCTACGTACTTTTTACCCAGTTAGCGTACAATAGCCCGTACCGTGTACACACTTTCCGTACACACGCACAAAGTACACGCAGTGCATACACACCCACACCGACATGCTGAGAGCACAATGCAGCTACACGTGTGTTAGAAATACACCTTAAACCTTAGCAGGAAATGGGACACAACACCAATTGTATTTCAAAACTATGTTGGGGTCCAACCCACCAATGGTTATTTTACTAGCAGGGGGTTACAACAATAATACAATACAATAAGAGAAAAGGCTACAGTCAATGGTACATACGTTTGTTCGCCTGCGCTACCCGGTCCGGTTCTCAGTCAATCAAGGTAGATGACCTTCAGAGATTGTGTGTGACCGGGCCTGCAGCTGGCCTTTTATACATTTGTCCAAAACCTAGTACAATGGAAACTGTACTCTCTTCATCTATTGGTCACTGGGTTGGTAATTTACAGTACAGGAGAGGTCATAGGTCGATTTGAATAGGTGGGCGATGTCTGGTCCAGGTGCACTTGCAGTTGGTCTCCACTGGGTTCCCGCCGAATATCAGGAGTACAGTAAATACAGTTGATATTAATATTCTGCTCCTGCGCATATCTATACGCAGGAGCGTGCTATCTTCCGCAAGCCAACACCGGAATATTGCTCTTAAAATACCCTACAGCTGGATATCAAACACCACCTCCTAACCTAATTCTGTCCCCTCATATCCTGTAAAGGTGAATCCCTTTATTATACCCTTTAAGCAAGTGTAACTCGCTGGTGTGGTGCATGCTGACTATGTGTAAATCGTACGCTATGTGTATTAAATATGAAATGTGTCTTTATGGCTTTTCCATGCGATTACAAATGCTACCGTAATTACTCATACCACGCGCTAAAACGCAGGTCCGCGTGAGCGGTCATATGTAACTTGCGAATATGTGCACGCACGGCAGAACAAGTACGCACACGGAGGCCATCTGTGTGTAGTTTTTACATGATGTGTGTACTGCAATATTTTCGACTTCGACAGTCCACCCTTTGGCAGTCATCAATAACTGCCACACTTGACTACTAAACAGAAAATATTATCTACACAATATATACAAGTTTGGATGATCGGGGGAGAGTTGTAGGTGGGAAATGTATAGCCTAGTGGGATAGTAAAAAGCATGTATGTATAAATCAATGTCTGAGGGGCATGTATCATTGTGCCGTATATGTTCTAAATAAGCTTCGAGGTATTGCGAAGTATACATTAAATCCTTCTTATCCCGTATTAAGGGTCTGTACTTGGGCAAACAAACACTACCGAGCTTCATTCGGGCAAGGGCTTTTAATCCCTCACCTCTTCGGCTTCTGATACCAACAAATGGGGAGCACATTTAGTTGATGATACATGGAGGGGGAACATATGTGAGTGCTAGTATATGTGGATAACACCTGTCGACTATGTGTGTCATTAAATGGAGGTTGCAGAGATGAAGATAAGACACATATATAAAAATACATTCACATTAACATTGGGTAGGGCTGACGTCTTTTCCGGTTGGATGTTTTCTGGTTAAAGGGGGAAACAGAGAAAAATGGTGAAAGAAACAGGCCATGAAATTCATTTGCAATCCTTATCATAACACTGTCTCTACGGATGGATCATAAATCAAATCTGCTGCTGTAACAACGCCCTCGCTTCTTAGAATCATCAAATTTGTGCTGTGCTTGCGCCGCGTCAGAATTCGAACACACCTAAATATCAAACCAATAGTTATGATGACACTCGGGATACAAAGGAGAAACTTTCCTACACTTGCAATTACATTCTGCACCCACTCTCCTAATCCAGAAAACCATTTGAGTGGGTTTAACCATGAGACCCAGCCGGTCAATTAATTACCCACAGCTGTCAGGGTAAGATTGTGTCTCCTCCGGAACTCCCACTTCAACTGCAAGATCTCGTCCATCCTTTGATCGATGATCTCCGTGGGGTCGTCAGTGTTGTTCGTAATGTACGTACAGCACTTCACGCCATATTGAGTTGCCAAAGTGACACAATATCCACCCGTCACTGCCATGACATAATTCAGGACCATCCTGTGCTGGACCAACTCCGTCTTGTAGGCTTGTAACTCCCTGCCCGTATACCTAAAGGTGTCATCATACATCTCAGTGATATTATGTATCAAGTTCGCAAGCGCATGGATGTACCTAAAATTTATAATTCCTCTGGCAGTACAGGTGATGTCTAATGCGAGAAGAATTTGAATCCTGGTGGATTCATGGATCAAATCAGAGGCTGCGTGCTCTGCACTATCTATGATGTGTCTCTTGATGATGTGTTCATAGTGAGTATGAGTATAAGGAGTCTGAGCGCTGCGGTGAATGTCTTTCATTTTATCATGCGCTAAGGTCATGACCTATGGTAGTACCCTTCCAATGTAACACAATCCCTCAGGGCTCGGAGTGAGCCACTTGTACGCTTTTCTCCCACATATGAAATAGGCATCATCTGGGAGAACATAGGGGACAAAATGTAATAACACCATATTGCAAATTTTCCAGGTAAAGAAACCAATCCCCAGTTCTCTCATCTGCTCAGTATACGTATCGGGCTGGATGATGTGGGCACAATACCCCGGTGACACTTTTCCAACCCACATGGTCTTGCTCCCACATGTATACCTATACCGAAAATATCTCCCACTGTTGGCTATCTTGCGTACAAGTTCAGAGTCGATAGGAATCCTATCAGCTCTGTGTGAGAAGGTCATTGTCTCGCTATTCCAGGTAACTTCCCAGTTGCTGGGTTTTTGGAAAATGGAGACATTAAAGCATATTAGTGATCTATCTACATGATACTGGTGGAGCTTCAAGATAGGGGGCCTAGATATATTGAATTTCTTGTCCACCGGTCTCCCACCCCGTAATTCGAGTACCTCATCTAACGTTAAGGGATATGGCACTAATCCCGACTTACTCTGTCCTTGAAGTACTTGTGAGCACACCCAGCATTCTGTCTGGTTTAAGACCTTACCCACTAATTAGTGGTAATCACTCAACGGATGTCGGTCCATATCGATATTACTGTTGGACTGACATCTCTGGATGCACCCATCTTTGACTATGTTCTCGCAATATCTACAAATACAATATGCATCAGACAATAACCCCTCACATTGCTTCCGAGCTCTATGACTACAAGAGTGCTTACTAAAACCAGCCTTTACTCGAGTGATTTTGCTGCTCCTGAGATCCTACAAATTTGTACTCGCCATCAGAACCCATTCCAGATCCTTGCTCGACCTCTCTGAGACCCTCACCAAAACAAATTGTCCTGATCAAAAACAGAATTACTAGCAGAACCCAAAATGCAGTCTCTTGTGATAGATCCATTTCGTTAGGGGAAAGAAGGAAAATAAAGAGGAGAAAAGAAAGGAAAATGCAGTGGGGGGTGAAAAAAGAAAATGGTGCGACAACTGTCCTTGATCTTGTTGCTCTCCGCACTCAGGTGCCGTTCAACAGTCCTGCCTCTCAGCTTTACCGGAATAGACTCTCTAGTGATACGAGGTTCTCTTCACCTTGCTCTTTGTCACGAGTTTTCTCCAAGTCAGCGACCTTCTTGCAGTGGGACGAGAGGACCCAAGTCTCTGTTTCGGCAACCTTTAATGCTGTTGTGCTGGTTAACAAGAATTGGTACGGTCCTTCCCACCTGTCTATGAGGCAACCTGATTGTAGAAAATTTTGTATCATCACATAATCCCCAGGCTCAATGTCATGACAATTACTGTTCGGTAGGTCAGCTTTAGATTTCTTTGTTGATTTCTCAGCTGCTGGCTCATCCTAACCAAATATTTCACAGTTATTTCATTATTGGATTTTAAATCATCCTGGGGGTCTATCATTACATGGGGTTGTCGACCAAAAAGAATTTCAAAGGGTGATAAGTTAAGCAGTGACCTGGGAGTGGTTCTGATGCTGTACAACACTGGTGGCAAAGCTTCTGGCCACAACAATCCAGTTTCAGCCATCACTTTGCTCAGCTTGTTCTTAATAGTGCTGTTCATTCTCTCCACCTTTGCACTCGCCTGTGGCCGGTACGGAGTATGCAGCTTGCTATTAATTCCCATCAGTTTGCACATGACCTGAAAGACTTCACCTGTAAAATGGGTACCCCTATCACTTTCAATCATTCTAAGGATACCATATCTGCACACAAATTCCTGCACGATTTTCTTTGCAGTGAACATAGCAGTATTTGTGGCAGCAAGGAATGCTTCTACCCAGTTGGAAAACACATCAGTGCCTACTAAAACATATTTCAAATTCCTACAGGGTGGTAACTGTATGAAGTCGATTTGTATTACCTGAAAAGGTCCGTCTGTAGGAGGGATATGGGATTGCTCCATTGGTATTGCCTTACCAATATTCTTCCTCAAGCAAGTAAGACATGTCATTGCTTTCTTACCTGCATGAGAAGAGAATCCTGGCACACTCCAGTTGGCTCTTGCCAGCTTGCACATACCCTCTTTGCCCAGATGAGTCAGACCGTGTGCCGCCTCAGCTAGACTTGGAAGATATGCTCTGGGGGCCACTGGCTTACCTTGTCCATCTGTCCAAAGTCCTGAGGACTCCTGACCATATCCCTTCGCCTTCCAGACTGCCTTTTCTTGTAGGGAACACAAATTTTGCATTTCAATTAGCTGTTGTGTGTTGACCGTGTTAAATGTCATCAGTGGTGTGATGTTCGTTTGCATGGTGGTGCTTGCTGCTGATTTAGCAGCTTCATCTGCCCGGCTGTTACCAAGTGAGATTGGGTCTTGGTTGTAAGTGTGTGCTTTACACTTGATAACAGCCACTCTGTCTGGTTCTTGTATTGCTGTCAGAAGCCTTTTGATGTGGGACGCATGCGCTACAGGTGTGCCAGCTGCCGTTATGAAATTTCTGAGGCGCCACAGGGCCCCAAAATCATGCACCACTCCAAAGGCATACCTAGAGTTCGTGTATATATTAGGTGACTTACCTTTAAACATAGAAACATAGAATTTGTCGGCAGATAAGAACCACTTGGCCCATCTAGTCTGCCCCTTTTTTTATCTCTAACCTTAATTGATCCTTATTTCTTTGTAAGGATATCCTTATGTCTATCCCATGCATGTTTAAATTGCTCTACTGTCTTAGCCTCTACCACCTCCGATGGGAGGCTATTCCACTTGTCCACTACCCTTTCGGTGAAGTAATTTTTCCGCAAATTTCCCCTGAACCTCCCCCCGTCCAGTCTCAGTGCATGTCCTCGTGTCCTATTGCTTCTCTTCATTTGGAGAATGTTTCCCTCCTGGACTTTGTTAAAACCCTGGATATATTTGAAAGTTTCTATCATGTCCCCCCTTTCCCTTCTCTGCTCCAAACTATACATATTGAGATTTCTTAGTCTTTCTGGGTATGTTTTGTGATGTAGGCCATGCACTATTTTAGTTGCCCTTCTTTGTACAGTTTCTAATGTATTAATATCCTTTTGAAGATATGGCCTCCAGAATTGAACACAGTATTCTAGATGAGGCCGTACCAATGACCTATACAGTGGCATTATTACTTCTTTCTTTCTGCTGCTGATTCCTCTCCCAATGCAGCCAAGCATCTGACTAGCCTTCCTCATTGCTTTGTTACATTGCTTACCTGCCTTTAAGTAATCTGAAATAGTGACTCCTAGATCCCTTTCCTCCTCAGTAGTTGGCCAACTCACATGTTTGGGTCAGAGCTACCAGCTCAGCGACTTGTGCTGAGTTTGGTGGGCCAAGGGGTTCAGCTTCTATGATACCTTCGTCATCTACAACTGCATATCTGGTGCACAAGTCTCCTGATTCCGTCTGTCTGTGGCAACTACCGTCAGTGTAGAAGGTAAAGTCTACTCCTTCCAGTGGGTTGTCACTGATGTCAGGTCTCGCAGTGAAAGTTTGGTTCAGGTATTTCATACAATCATGCGCATCAGTATCTGCACTAAATTCTACTTCACCATTGTTCTCATCCTCCATCCTTTGTGCATGACCAGGCACACTTGGCAAGTAAGTTGCAGGATTTAGTGAGCTGCATCTCTTAATGGTGATGTTTACAGGGGCCATCAGTGATAATTCCCACTTTGTAAACCGAGCAGATGAGACATGTCTGGTTTGGGCGGAGTTTAGTAAGGCTGACACTGCATGAGGTGTATGAATGGTCAGGTCATGTCCTAACACTACGTCCTCGCTTTTACTTACCAGCAAAGCTATCGCTGCAACACTTCACAAGCAAGTGGGAAGAGACCGCGCTACAGTGTCCAACTGTGCACTGCAGTAAGCTACCGGTCTGCTGGCATCACCATGTCTCTGTGTTAAGACTCCTGCCGCACACCCAGCACTTTCAGTACCATACAATTCAAAAGGCTTCTCATAATCTGGCATACCCAATGCAGGTGCTTGTGATAAACACTGTTTTAGTCTCTCAAATGCCAGTTCGGACTCATCTGTGTGAGAGACCCATTCCGGTTTGTTTGAAGAGACCATTTCTTGCAAAGGTAAAGCCAGTATGAAGAACCCCGGAATCCAGTTCCGACAGTACCCACACATTCCGAGGAAAGTGCGGATCTGTTGCTGAGATTGTGGCAGAGTCATGTCGCGAATCGCCTGTATTCTATCAGTGGTGAGGTGTCTAAGTCCTTGCGTCAAGCAGTGTCCCAAGTATTTAACCCTGGTCCGGCACAACTGCAGTTTATCTTTTAAAACCTTGTGTCCTGTCTGGGAAAGATGAAACAGAAGCTGTTTAGTATCTTTCAAGGACGATTCGAGTGAGTCCGAACACAACAACAAGTCATCAACATACTGTATTAGCACTGACCCACTCTCAGGTTGAAAAGATTGCAAACAGTCATGTTAGGCCTGGGAGAAAATACTTGGGCTGTCAATGAAACCTTGGGGAAGCGAGTCCAGGTGTACTGTACTCCCCTGTACGTGAAGGCAAAGAGGTATTGGCTGTCAGGGTAAAGAGGGACAGAAAAGAAAGCCAAGCAGAGATCAATGACAGTGAAGAATTTTGCAGTAGGGGGAATTTGCATGAGGATGACAGTTGGATTGGGCACTACGGAGAATTGGCTCTCAACTATTTATCCCCCTTAAATCCTGCACTAGCCTGTAACCCCTCCCCCCACTCTTTTTCACAGGGAAGATGGGGCTATTGGCAGTGCTGGACGTCCTGACTAGGATGCCCTGATGTAGCATCCGCTCTATGACAGGGTACACTCCTAACTCTACCTCTGGCTTCAGGGGGTATTGAGTGTTTTTTGGAGCTATCATGACTTCTTTTACTTGTACTGCTACTGGAGCTACATTCGCCATCAGTCCAGTGTGTGTCCTGTCCATCTTTGGTCCAAAGGGAACCCGGTATTTGCGAGATCATTTCCTCTACCTTTGATGGACACGTGTCTATAACAGTAGAATGCAACATTAGCCTTTGAGGGGTGTCTAGTATATCTTCCACTTCTTGACCATGGTTCTCAGGTATATCCAAGAAGACACCCTCAGGAGTACAATATATGACACACCTCATTTTACACAATAAGTCTCTGCCAAGTAGATTAGTTGGAGCCGATGCTGCCAACAGGAAAGAATGTTTGGTTTTCAAGGGCCCTATCGTAATCTCTGCAGGTCTACTCAAAGGGTATCATTGCACCGTTCCTGTTTCTCCCATTGCCAAAATCGTTTTTTCCATGGTTTTCACACCTGATGTGGAATTCAACACTGACCTGGCCGTCCCTGTATCTACAAGAGAAGGTAATGTTACACCAGCTACATCAACCATGACCTCAGGTTCCTTTCCAAGGCTAGCAATCAACTTCACTGGCTGTAGACTACAGGTGTGGCCTGACCTCTATTGTGTAGTGGGACCTACCTGCAGCGCATTGGCAGCTATTATATGTGAGGGGGATAACTGAGAGTTTTCGGAGGTCTGCCAGTCCCTCCTAGGTGGGTACCTCCGTGTTTCCCCTCTATGTGGTCCCTGTTCCCAACTATGTGTGTTATAGCGTGGTTCGTATCCTGGTCTAGGGGATCTGTATACATTATGTGTCCCTTTATTCGTACATTCCCTTGAGTAATGCCCTTCCTTCTGGCAATTGTAGCATACTATTACTCGTGACTTACCATCAGGGGTCTGGGGTTTTGGCTGATGTGACTTTCCTGTAAGTGCCTGTATACTTACCATCATCAGCTTATTCCCTTGCGACTCCCTGTGTTTTGTGATATTCCGATCATGCTCGATAGCGGACTCTCTCAACGCAGCCACCGAGATACCTCTCCAGTTAGGTAGAGAGGTTTGCACCCTAGTCCTCAGTGTTTCTTTTATACCATCCATTAACACCGAGCATGCTACCTCCCTGTGATGTGCATTATCCTTAATGTCCTCAATCCCAGTGTATCTAGCTATTTCCTGCAGTGCTCTATGGAAATATTCGGATGCCGTTTCACCTTCCTTTTGTCTTATGGAGAAGATTTTATTCCATTTAACAACAGTAGGGAAATACACTCCTAATTGCAGATTGATTTGCTTTACGTTCTCCTGATTGTACTCATCAGTGAGAGGTGAGTCTCACTGATGAGTACAATCTAACTTACTGCATCTAACTTACAATCCGTTATGAATTTCATAATGTCAATAGTTGAGGGTAAACACACCCGTAGCACTGTTCGCCAATCTTTATTTGTGGGTTCATAAGCGTTACCTAACTCTCTAACGAATTTCTGGCATCCGACTAGATCTTTTCTGGGATCGGAGAATTCTGACATAATTGACCTTAACTCTGCTCGGGACCAAGGACAATGCATGGCAATGTTCTTGATGGGAGTTACTCCCTGATTGTCAGTTCTCCCATTGGGAACCGCAATCATCCTGACAGGATTAAATTCAACTACATCATATTGGCTTGACTCTATAATGCGGGGAGCTATCGTCTCTGCATAGTGTATGGTGCCGTACTTACCTGTGGAAACAACCTCACTTACCCCTCTGCTGGGGGGCATCGCTACAACCCTTGGTGGTTGGGCCATGCCCACCTGAGTATTCTGTATGGTGGCTGCTAGAGAGAGTGCCAATATTGTGCTGGGCTCATCTTCCTGCTCACAGTCCTGGGGAAAATGGAAAACGGGATACAGCTGGCAAGGGTTATGGTTAGCACATTGATTAATTACTTTCCTATTCTTTACCAATGCACCATTGCTTGCAGCCAATATCTCCCCATCAATATATGGTGGTGGTGGTGGTGGTGGTGGTGGTGCGGTCGCCATCGCTTTCCCACTAGGTTTGGAACCTGCTGTGCGAGCCAATTCCCTTTGCACATCCCCCTCTTGCTGCCATAAGTTTAAACAATCTGTATGTCTAATCCTTTGTTTTCTAGATTTTATAAGACATATCCTAATCCTTATGTTCTGTAATACCTCTGGCTCAAAGCTGCTCATCCTAGGGAATGATACCCTATCTTCAGCAGTCATACGTACCCATTCAGAACAAAAAGTCTCTGCGTGTGGACCATATTTCCCACACATATTAAACCTCACTGACCTCTTGGGCCGCGGCTCTTCAGCCTGAACCCTGGCTACCATACGCCCACCGCTTGTGCAATTGGATCCCATCACAGACTTTTTCCTTTTACGCAATCCCCAATGCACGACACGAATAGGCGGTGAAAGTTCTCAGAGCGCTTTCACCCACACCTTCTCCGCTGATATACCACGACTCACTCCAATAGTGACCACCACGTACCCAGTGAGGTGCCCTAACTGGCTTCTATTCACTGGAAGTTTTAGGAATGACTTACCTTTTCCAGTGAATATCTACCGTTGGAGATTTTCCTGAGAGAGACCAGCAAAAACTCCCTATACACTTATACACAAATCACGCTTGCGTATGCTCTACACGGCGCTAATGATACCTCGGTTTTGCACAAAAAGTTTGCACAAGGGTATCAAGTTGTGCCACGTATTGCACCCACAAACGCGCGGTCCAATCGCACAGCATATAGGTACTTGTTACCTATCCGCTCTATGACTACTGGAGTCGAATATACAAGCTGCGCTCCTCAGCCGGAGCGTAACAAAAAACCTTTACTTCAGTCCACAATTCTTTACTACACAATGCACAATTCCCTATTACGCTCCTCTGCAAATCTCCTCACGATTTGCGTACTTCACTATTTGTATTAACGTGAGTCAGCTGCCTCACGCCGCCAAGCCTCTACTTACTTGGTGTCACCGACGGGATCCCGAATTCCCGGGGTTCAATAAACTCACTCTTACTTTCAGCTCACACAAATACACAGTGTTTTTATGTACAGAAAAAAATTTCCACTCTTTCTGATTGGCAGCTTTACCCCAGAGGCAGTACAGTTTAGACAAAAGTCTTACACTAATCTGCTTTTGAAATCAGCTAGTACTGTGCTATTTGTATTTAAGGTATACTATCCCACCTTGATTGAACAACTATCGCGTGACTCTGTACTTAGCGTCCGTACTCCTACGCAACCTTGCGTAAACACATGACCGTGCGTGCCTTTTACGCCGTGTGTGCGCTCGTGTACTTTGTCTGGCCCACGTATACAAATGTGCATCCGCAATAACAAAAACCACACAGTCTCTATAAATGTGAGCAATACAAACTATAATCGCTCACAAACACAACCCACACTTGATCTGTGTAAACCTTTACAACCAGGCCAGAACTGCATTTTGTGTCTTTATAATTACTCCCTTAACACACTAATTTAAATTTATCTATATAGCATACAAATGTATCCGATTTCACACTGATCTAAACTGATTTAAAAATCTATTCCTTGTGGCAGCAATATGTGAGAGGGTATGCAAAGTATCGGTATGCCCTGTGTACGCTTTTTTTTTTCGGGCCAAAAATTACACTGAGACAATAAACAGCTTTTTCCTGTATCCGGGTTTCACACCAGCATCTGTTAAGACTGCAGCTACAGACGTGATCTAACAACACAGAATAATAGGGTTTAAGAACATCCAAGCAACCAGAAAAAGGTTTATCTTAAGATGCGTCTCAACCCTTTGTTGACAGATCAAAGTCTGTTCTATTAGCTGCAAATCTATGAGTATGTAGTGGACCGGAGGAGCGCCCAATTGTGAATGCTGATTATTTTACAGGACAAAAAGCAATGCCTTAATACACTTAAAGTCGAACCGCTGCGGCCGCTGTATGTAATCCTAACCCTACATACTTTTTACCCAGTTAGCGTACAATAGCCTGTACCGTGTACACACTTTGCATACACACGCCGCGACGGACATACAAAATACACGCAGTGCATACACACCCACACCAACATGCTGAGAGCACAATGCAGCTACACGTGTGTTAGAAATATACCTTAAACCTTTGCAGGAAATGGGACACGACACCAATTGTATTTCAAAACTATGTTGGGGTCCAACCCACCAATGGATATTTTACTAGCAGGGGGTTACAACAATAATACAATACAATAAGAGAAAAGGCTACAGTCAATGGTACATACGTTTGTTCACCTGCGCTACCCGGTCCGGTCCTCAGTCAATCAAGGTAGATGACCTTCAGAGATGGTGTGTGACCGGGTCTGCAGGTGGCCTTTTATACATTTGTCCAAAACCTAATACAATGGAAACTGTACTCTCTTCATCTATTGATCACTGGGATGGTAATTTACAGTACAGGAGAGGTCATAAGTCGATTTGAATAGGTGGGCGATGTCTGGTCCAGGTGCACTTGCAGTTGGTCTCCACTGGGTTCCCGCCGAATATCAGGAGTACAGTAAATACAGTTGATATTAATATTCTGCTCCTGCGCATATCTATTCGCAGGAGCATGCTATCTTCCGCAAACCAACACCGGAATATTGCTCTTAACATATCCTACAGCTGGATACCAAACACCACCTCCTAACCTAATTCTGTCCCCTCATATACTGTAAAGGTGAATCTCTTTGTTATTATACCCTTTAAGCAAGTGTAACTCGCTGGCGTGGTGCATGCTGACTATGTGTAAATCGTACGCTATGTGTATTAAATATGAAATGTGTCTTTATGGCTTTTCCATGCGATTACAAATGCTACCGTAATTACTCATACCACGCGCTAATACGCAGGACTGCGTGAGCAGTCATATGCAACTTGCGAATATGTGCACGCACGGCAGAACAAGTACGCGCACGGAGGCCATCTGTGTGTAGTTTGTACGTGATGTTTGTACTGCAATATTTTCGACTTCTACACCACCTTACTCGGATCCTAAATCGAGGCCGAACGCCATCTTCCCAGTGTCGGATTCTCAAGGGTTTTAGATCTATATAAGTCCCCAGTGATCGGCGCCATCTTGATTCCGACTGTGGAGAGTGGACGGACATGTCCATCTCCAGTACTTTGTGCTGTCTGGCATAGGGCGGCTGCTCTGTCTGCTGTATCTGAAAGGGATGCTCTCTCTGCTGTATCTGAAAGGGATGATCTGTCCGTCAATCAATGGTCTCCGCCCCAGTGTAAAATGAAAATAATAAAAGCTAAAAATAAAAAGCCTAACATTATAATTCTAAAATATATATATATATATATATATATATATATATATATAGTGTACTATACAATTTTTATTTTATTTTCATAAGTACTGTGACACTGCCGGTCAGACCGCAGTATATTATTTCCTACTCATACACGTATTGTGCGACGCTGTTGGTGAAGGTCTAACGCAGTGTTTGACTAAACTTTCTGACTCATACACGTATTGTGCGATGCTGTTGGTGAAGGTCAACCGCAATGTTCGACTACCATTTTTGACTCATACACATATTGAACAATCAGGGGCATATCTACCCCTTGGCCAGGATGGCATTTGCCAGGGGTGCCTGCAGAAGTGGGGCGCCGTCCAGCTGTGCCACCTGTGGCCAAGGGATAGAGCTGTACAGTCTGTGTTACATGTGTATTCACAACTGAATTTGCAGTGTGGGACTGACCAATTAGTGGTGAGGGGAGGATTCTGAAATTGTGTACTCCCAACCTAAGTCCAGACTGCAGCAATTATACTGGTACAGCATCAAACACCCCTCAGCTGCTGCTCCTCTGAGTCCCTCCTAGCTTGCCTCTTCCCCTTTGAAATTATTAAGACCTGCCCCCGGGAGGCGGAGTTTCCCCGGCCGATGCTCAGCACTGCCATATTGCCTCCAGAACTGTGCCCATTGTAGTGGCAGGGGAACATCAGTGGAGGTGCCCGCCACAAATTACACAGCGAGCATAGGGATGGTTGGAGACTGCTGCACAGCCATACTTTGCAAGAACGGGGGAGAGCTGTTGAAGTTAAGCACTGCGAGCCAGAGTCTGCCCCTTGCTGAGACATCATGGTGAGTCCATGCAGTCCATGTGGAGGAGGGGGGGTTGTGTATATGTGCTATCAATGTGTTTGAGTGGGATGGGGGAAAGGGGAGGGGTGGTGGTGGTTAGAGAGTTGTTTGTGTGGGGAGAGGCTAGAGGGATGTGTGTGAGGGAGCTGTCAGTGTCAGTGCTGTCTTAACAGCAGTGTAGGCCCCTGGGCACAGCAATGCACTGGGCCCCCTACCCATCTTCCAGCGGTAGGGGTGGGGGGTGCTATCAGTGGCTGCTTTGATGTCCCGTGGGTGTTCTATTTTCCACTCAGCATGTAGGACCTGGAGCAGTAATTTCTGCTAATTACTCCTTTACTGCACAGATGGGGCTAAACTGTAGAAGGGAGCATTGCGCTGAATGAAGAAGCCCTGGTACATGACTTCCAGGATGATAGGGGGTGCTTAATACGTAGGGGAGGGGTGGATAGTGGAGTGGGCTTAATATTTATCATTTTCCGGTAGGAGGGCAGATTGTTTGACTGCAGATATCTCAAGTTCCTGGAAATAGATTTCTTAGCTTTGAATGGGATAAAAACCTAGAGAATCCCACCTTTCAGAAGGTTCTGGGGACTTGGGGATCAGAGTTCCGGAGCCAGAGCAATTTACCAACGAAAATCTAAAACTACATATTAGGCGTGTGGAGCTGGAGCAGGGACCAGCTGCTTGAAGGCTGATATCTCTGATTCTGGGCAGAGTAGAGACAAGCTCCCAGTGTCCACCAAAAGGGGAGAGTCACAGATTTTGGATTATACCCTCAGAAAAACTCTAAGTCAGACAAAATCCGAGATATCTGGCTGGGAAGAGCAATTAACAGGCTTGGATGGGGACCACTGCTTTCAAGTCGGATATCTCTGGTTCCCCAGGGCCGATTTTCAAAAATATGGTACCAATGAAAAGAGGGGACCCTCAGCTATCAGCCTAGGGCTATAAAACTCCTGGGGCCCTTGGGCAAGAGCCCATTGAGCCCATACGAAAAGACTGCCCTGGTCAGTGTCGGTGGGGAGGGCAGGAGGGGGGATGTGTTGGAAGATGTCAGTGTGTGAGAGTGATTACAGTTACAAGTACTGGGAGATGTGTGTGTGTGTGTGTGTGTGTGTGTGTGTGTGTGTGTGTGTGTCCTAGATTTATGAGTGTGAGGGTAATGTGCATGTTTGTGAGAGTTTTCAGTTTGGGGGCAGTGTTCTTAAAGTAATGAAGTGTTTTGATACGGAGAAATATAACTCCAAGCATATACAGTGTGCTGGGGAAGCTAACAAGCTTTATTTAAAAGTTTAGAAAACATATTGCTTTTTGGACTGGAATGGTTAATAAGGGAGAACTCTTTATCATTTTACCAGTGAATGATCGCAGTTTGAGCGGTTACATTTTATTGAACCACCCCCGCACCTATATCATCCTAGGTAATGATTGGCAGAGGGAGATAGTTATAGCTGTTATACCAAAAGTGGGTGTGTAGTCAGCAAGCATTTTTTTGACCTATTCCACCACACTCACTACTTGACACCGGGATGCGTTTACCATCCTGGCGGACGGGATGCCGGCGATCATTTGACCGGCACCAGAATCCCGACACCACTCGGGAGACCAGCGTCAGAACACCGACTGCCAACATCCCAAAGGTGAGTATTTCAAAGGGGAGGGTCAGGTCCAGGTGTGTGTGTGTGTGTGTGTGTGTGTGTGTGAGTGTGTGTGAATTAGGGTTAGGCACTGTGGGAGGGGGGGGGGTTAGCCCTTCCTGCCACCCCTGGAGGTTTAGGATAGGGGATAGTGGAAATACTTAACCCCTTCCAAAGACGGGATTTCAATGTCAGGATGCAGCGGACGGTCATATGGCTGCTGACATCCCGTCCGCCAGGATGGTAAACGCATCCCGTGGACAGGTAGTGAGTGTGGGGGAATAGGTCAAAAAATGCTTGCTGACTACATACCCACTATTGGTATAACAGCTATAACCATCTCCCTCTGCCAATCATTACCTAGGATAATATAGGTGCGGGGGTGGTTCAATAAAATGTAACAGCTCAAACTGCGATCATTCATGCCATACCCAACCCTCTTTACTTTTTCCAGTATTTATATCTTTCCTGTCTTTATGGTGTGCTGGTTGCCCACTTTCCCTTGTGCTTTACTCTCTCTCTCTCCTCTGTCTACAGTGTCAATGTTTGTTCTCAACTTTACACTTTGTCTTATTGATGTAGTGTATGGTATTGAGGGGTCAGTAATGTAGTGTACTGTATAGAGAGGTCAGTGATGCAGCACAGTGTATAGAGAGGTCAGTGATGCAGCATAGTGTATAGAGAGGTCAGTGATGCAGCATAGAGAGGTCAGTGATGCAGCATATAGTATAGAGAGATCAGTGATGCAGCATAGAGTATAGAGAGGTCAGTGATGCAGCATAGAGTATAGAGAGTTCAGTGATGCAGCATAGGGTATAGAGAGATCAGTGATGCAGCATAGGGTATAGAGAGGTCAGTGATTCAGCAGAGGGTATAGGGTATAGAGAATTCAGTGATGCAGCATAGAGTATAGGGTATAGAGAGGTCAGTGATGCAGCATAGGGTATAGAGAGGTCAGAAATGCAGCATAAGGCGTAGAGGGGTCAGTGATGTAGTGTAGGGTAAAGAAGGGTCAGTAAAGATGCAAATCTCAAGTACTTAGTACTCTTCTTGAATTATGACACAAAATGCAAGAAAAAGTAAGCAATATGTTGTAAAAAGGCAAAGGGCAGAGGTCCGATACAAGTGACCAGCTCCATACCTTGCAACACAAGGCGTTATGTTAAACTGAGATATGTTAATTTTTGGTGTTGGAGGGCAGGGATTTCAAATAAATTTATTACCATGGGCTCCTTTGGTCTAGAACCAGCCCTGATCACATGGTAGTTTTGTCTGAGCAGACAGGACACCGATCAGCATCGGATCATTATCAGCCCACCACCCAGCCTCTGCTGCTAACAGACTTCTATTAGCTAGCTAACCTTCTGCCTTCCCTATCTATTACGCAGAGTCTGCTGCTGCTACCGGATAGGATCCCAGTTGCTTCACACTGACAATGAGTCCTAGGTGGTGATGCAGGGCAGCGTAGGGGGGAATCAGTGCAATGGACTGCAATGCTTTTTCTGTGGGGGTAGGGGGGCGCCAGTCCCTTACTTTGCCAGGGGCGCTTGGACCACCAGATACACCCCTGTGTGCAGTGCTGTTGGTGGATGTCAACCACAGTGTTTGACTACCATTTCTGACTCATACACATATTGTGCGACGCTGTTGCTGAAGCTAAACCACAATGTGTAATATATATTTCTGTCTCATTTGTGCGACACTGTCAGTGATGCAAAACCGCAATGTGTAAAAATTAGTGATGAGCGGGTTCGGTTCCTCGGAAACCGAACCCCCCCGAACTTCACCCATTTTACACGGGTCTGAGGCATACTAACCCGAGCGCGCCCGAACGTCATCATCCCGCTGTCGGATTCTCACGAGATTCGGATTCTACATAAGCAGCCGCGCGTCGCCGCCATTTTCACTCGTGCATTGGAAATGTTAGGGAGAGGACGTGGCTGGCGTCCTCTCCATTTATTAATAATATTTGTGCTTATTGCTTAATTGTGGGGACTGGGGAGCAGCTGTATTATAAAGGAGGAGTACAGTGCAGAGTTTTGCTGACAGTGACCACCAGTATACGTTGTCTGCCTGAAAAACACTCCATATCTGTGCTCAGTGTGCTGCATATATCTGTGCTCACACTGCTTAATTGTGTGGACTGGGGAGCAGCTGTATTATATAGGAGGAGTACAGTGCAGAGTTTTGCTGACAGTGACCATCAGTATACGTTGTCTGCCTGAAAAACACTCCATATCTGTGCTCAGTGTGCTGCATATATCTGTGCTCACACTGCTTTATTGTGGGCACTGGGGACCACCAGTATATTATATAGGAGGAGTACAGTGCAGAGTTTTGCTGACCAGTGACCACCAGTATACGTTGTCTGCCTGAAAAACACTCCATATCTGTGCTCAGTGTGCTGCATATGTCTGTGCTCACACTGCTTAATTGTGGGGACTGGGGAGCAGCTGTATTATATAGGAGGAGTACAGTGCAGAGTTTTGCTGACAGTGACCACCAGTATACGTTGTCTGCCTGAAAAACACTCCATATCTGTGCTCAGTGTGCTGCATATATCTGTGCTCACACTGCTTAATTGTGGGGACTGGGGAGCAGCTGTATTATATAGGAGGAGTACAATGCAGAGTTTTGCTGACAGTGACCACCAGTATACGCTGTCTGCCTGAAAAACACTCCATATCTGTGCTCAGTGTGCTGCATATATCTGTGCTCACACTGCTTTATTGTGGGCACTGGGGAACACCAGGATATTATATAGGAGGAGTACAGTGCAGAGTTTTGCTGACCACCAGTATACGTTGTCTGCCTGAAAAACACTCCATATCTGTGCTCAGTGTGCTGCATATATCTGTGCTCACACTGCTTAATTGTGGGGACTGGGGAGCAGCTGTATTATATAGGAGGAGTACAGTGCAGAGTTTTGCTGACAGTGATCACCAGTATACGTTGTCTGCCTGAAAAACACTCCATATCTGTGCTCAGTGTGCTGCATATATCTGTGCTCACACTGCTTTATTGTGGGCACTGGGGACCACCAGTATATTATATAGGAGGAGTACAGTGCAGAGTTTTGCTGACCAGTGACCACCAGTATACGTTGTCTGCCTGAAAAACACTCCATATCTGTGCTCAGTGTGCTGCATATATCTGTGCTCACACTGCTTAATTGTGGGGACTGGGGAGCAGCTGTATTATATAGGAGGAGTACAGTGCAGAGTTTTGCTGACAGTGACCACCAGTATACGTTGTCTGCCTGAAAAACACTCCATATCTGTGCTCAGTGTGCTGCATATATCTGTGCTCACACTGCTTTATTGTGGGCACTGGGGACCACCAGTATATTATATAGGAGGAGTACAGTGCAGAGTTTTGCTGACAGTGACCACCAGTATATATAGCAGTACGGTACGGAAGGCCACTGCTCTACCTAACTCTGTGTCGTCAAGTATACTATCCATCCATACCTGTGGTGCATTTCAGTTGTGCACAGTATATATAGTAGTAGGCCATTGCTATTGATTTTGGCATATAATTCCACACATTAAAAAATGGAGAACAAAAATGTGGAGGTTAAAATAGGGAAAGATCAAGATCCACTTCCACCTCATGCTGAAGCTGCTGCCACTAGTCATGGCCGAGACGATGAAATGCCATCAACGTCGTCTGCCAAGGCCGATGCCCAATGTCATAGTAGAGAGCATGTAAAATCCAAAAAACAAAAGTTCAGTAAAATGACCCAAAAATCAAAATTGAAAGCGTCTGATGAGAAGCGTAAACTTGCCAATATGCCATTTACGACACGGAGTGGCAAGGAACGGCTGAGGCCCTGGCCTATGTTCATGGCTAGTGGTTCAGATTCACATGAGGATGGAAGCACTCATCCTCTCGCCAGAAAAATGAAAATACTTAAGCTGGCAAAAGCACAGCAAAGAACTGTGCGTTCTTCGAAATCACAAATCCCCAAGGAGAGTCCAATTGTGTCGGTTGCGATGCCTGACCTTCCCAACACTGGACGGGAAGAGCTTGCGCCTTCCACCATTTGCACGCCCCCTGCAAGTGCTGGAAGGAGCACCCGCAGTCCAGTGCCTGATAGTCAAATTGAAGATGTCACTGTTGAAGTACACCAGGATGAGGATATGGGTGTTGCTGGCGCTTGGGAGGAAATTGACAAGGAGGATTCTGATGGTGAGGTGGTTTGTTTAAGTCAGGCACGCGGGGAGACACCTGTTGTCTGTGGGACGAATATGGCCATTGACATGCCTGGTCAAAATACAAAAAAAATCACCTCATCGGTGTGGAATTATTTCAACACAAATGCGGTCAACAGGTGTCAAGCCATGTGTTGCCTTTGTCAAGCTGTAATAAGCAGGGGTAAGGACGTTAACCACCTAGGAACATCCTCCCTTATACGTCACCTGGTCCGCATTCATCAGAAGTCAGTGACAAGTTCAAAAACTTTGGATGACAGCGGAAGCAGTCCACTGACCACTAAATCCCTTCCTCTTGTAACCAAGCTCCTGCAAACCACACCACCAACTCCCTCAGTGTCAATTTCCACCTTACACAGGAAAGCCAATAGTCCTGCAGGCCATGTCACTGTCAAGTCTGACGAGTCCTCTCCTGCCTGGGATTCCTCCGATGCATCCTTGAGTGTAACACCTACTGCTGCTGGCGCTGCTGTTGTTGCTGCTGGGAGTCGATCGTCATCCAAGAGGGGAAGTCGGAAGACCACTTGTACTACTTCCAGTAAGCAATTGAGTGTCCAACAGTCCTTTGCGAAGAAGATGAAATATCACAGCAGTCATCCTGCTGCAAAGCGGATAACTCAGGTCTTGTCAGCCTGGGTGGTGAGAAACGTGGTTCCGGTATCCACCGTTAATTCAGAGGCAACTAGAGACTTGATTGAGGTACTGTGTTCCCGGTACCAAATACCATCTAGGTTCCATTTCTCTAGGCAGGCGATACCGAAAATGTACACAGACGTCAGAAAAAGAGTCACCAGTGTCCTAAAAAATGCAGTTGTACCCAATGTCCACTTAACCACGGACATGTGGACAAGTGGATCAGGGCAGACTCAGGACTATATGACTGTGACAGCCCACTGGGTAGATGTATTGCCTCCCGCAGCAAGAACAGCAGCGGCAGCACCAGTAGCAGCATCTCGCAAACGCCAACTCGTTCCTAGGCAGGCTACGCTTTGTATCACCGCTTTCCAGAAGAGGCACACAGCTGACAACCTCTTACGGAAACTGAGGAATATCATCGCAGAATGGCTTACCCCAAATGGACTCTCCTGGGGATTTGTGACATCGGACAACGCCAGCAATATTGTGCGTGCATTACATCTGGGCAAATTCCAGCACGTCCCATGTTTTGCACATTCATTGAATCTGGTGGTGCAGAATTATTTAAAAAACAACAGGGGCGTGCAAGAGATGCTCTCGGTGGCCCAAAGAATTGCGGGCCACTTTCGGCATTCAGCCACCGCGTGCCGAAGACTGGAGCACCACCAAACACTCCTGAACCTGCCCTGCCATCATCTGAAGCAAGAGGTGGTAACGAGGTGGAATTCAACCCTCTATATGCTTCAGAGGATGGAGGAGCAGCAAAAGGCCATTCAAGCCTATACATCTGCCCACGATATAGGCAAAGGAGGGGGAATGCACCTGACTCAAGCGCAGTGGAGAATGATTTCAACGTTGTGCAAGGTTCTGCAACCCTTTGAACTTGCCACACGTGAAGTCAGTTCAGACACTGCCAGCCTGAGTCCGGTCATTCCCCTCATCAGGCTTTTGCAGAAGAAGCTGGAGACATTGAAGGAGGAGCTAAAACAGAGCGATTCCGCTAGGCATGTGGGACTTGTGGATGGAGCCCTTAATTCGCTTAACCAGGATTTACGGGTGGTCAATCTGTTGAAATCAGAGCACTACATTTTGGCCACCGTGCTCGATCCTAGATTTAAAACCTACATTGTATCTCTCTTTCCGGCAGACACAAGTCTGCAGAGGTTCAAAGACCTGCTGGTGAGAAAATTGTCAAGTCAAGCGGAACGTGACCCGTCAACAGCTCCTCCTTCACATTCTCCCGCAACTGGGGGTGCGAGGAAAAGGCTAAGAATTCCGAGCCCACCCGCTGGCGGTGATGCAGGGCAGTCTGGAGCGAGTGCTGACATCTGGTCCGGACTGAAGGACCTGCCAACGATTACTGACATGTCGTCTACTGTTACTGCATATGATTCTGTCACCATTGAAAGAATGGTGGAGGATTATATGAGTGACCGCATCCAAGTAGGCACGTCAGACAGTCCGTACGTATACTGGCAGGAAAAAGAGGCAATTTGGAGGCCCTTGCACAAACTGGCTGTATTTTACCTAAGTTGCCCACCCTCCAGTGTGTACTCCGAAAGAGTGTTTAGTGCAGCCGCTCACCTTGTCAGCAATCGGCGTACGAGGTTACTTCCAGAAAATGTGGAGAAGATGATGTTCATCAAAATGAATTATAATCAATTCCTCCGTGGAGACATTCACCAGCAATTGCCTCCAGAAAGTACACAGGGACCTGAGATGGTGGATTCCAGTGGGGACGAATTAATAATCTGTGAGGAGGGGGATGTACACAGTGAAAGGGGTGAGGAATCGGAGGATGATGATGAGGTGGACATCTTGCCTCTGTAGAGCCAGTTTGTGCAAGGAGAGATTGATTGCTTCTTTTTTGGTGGGGGCCCAAACCAACCAGTCATTTCAGTCACAGTCGTGTGGCAGACCCTGTCGCTGAAATGATGGGTTCGTTAAAGTGTGCATGTCCTGTTTATACAACATAAGGGTGGGTGGGAGGGCCCAAGGACAATTCCATCTAGCACCTCTTTTTTCTTTCATTTTTCTTTGCATCATGTGCTGTTTGGGGACAATTTTTTGGAAGGGCCATCCTGCCTGACACTGCAGTGCCACTCCTAGATGGGCCAGGTGTATGTGTCGGCCACTTGGGTTGCTGAGATTAGCCATCCAGCGACTTTGGTGCACCTCTTTTTTTCTTTGCATCATGTACTGTTTGGGGACTATTTTTTGAAGTACCATCCTGTCTGACACTGCAGTGCCACTCCTAGATGGGCCAAGTGTTTGTGTCGGCCACTTGGGTCGCTTAGCTTAGTCACACAGCTACCTCATTGCACCTCTTTTTTTCTTTGCATCATGTGCTGTTTGGGGACTATTTTTTTAAATCTGCCATCCTGTCTGACACTGCAGTGCCACTCCTAGATGGGCCAGGTGTTTGTGTCGGCCACTTGTGTCGCTTAGCTTAGCCATCCAGCGACCTCGGTGCAAATTTTAGGACTAAAAATAATACTGTGAGGTGTGAGGTATTCAGAATAGACTGAAAATGAGTGGATACTATGGGATCAAAATGACCCCCAAATTCTATGATTTAAGCTGTTTTTGAGTGTTTTTTGTAAAAAAACACCCGAATCCAAAACACACCCGAATCCGACAAAAAATTTTCAGGGAGCTTTTGCCAAAACACATCCGAATCCAAAACACGGCCGCGGAACCCAATCCAAAACCAAAACACAAAACCCGAAAAATTTCCGGTGCACATCACTAGTAAAAATATATATTTCTAACTCATTTGTGCGACACTGTAACCGCCGGTGTCTGATACCATGAAATACTTATTGTAGGTAAGCGTCATTAATTAGTACTATAAAGGTCAAAGATATAAATTATTTTTGTTACCGGCTTGTTTTTGTTTAGACTTCAAAATACCTAGGAGAAAATCTTCACTTGGTCGTGACAGTTCTGTGGGGTAACTGGCACGCACTGCAAGAAGAAATGAGGAAAGCCAGGACTCAAAGAGAGAGAACATGATTCTCATCATCAAACAGAAACTATGAGAGAGAACCCATTTACATAGACAAGGTGAAACCTCTGAAGAAAACGCGGCTTGCAACTCTTCGCAAAGAGAGCGTACCTGTATAAAGAGGAAAAACAAAAGAAACATTTCTAAAATACACACAAACAATAATTTATTTTTCACATATAGCACATTTATGCAACTCCCTCAACCCACACCCTATAAATCTGAAAAATCCTAGGTAACCGACTTCTGTCATCGCCGACTTCTAGGGATGGCCATCGACCGTTGATGATTTAAAAACATCAATGGTCCTTGGTCTATGTCCAATAATTTACATAGTCACATAGTTAGTGAGGTTGAAAAGAGGCAAAATGCCCATCAAGTTCTGTATTTTGTGATCATTGGCCCTCATTCCGAGTTGTTCGCTCGCAAGCTGCTTTTAGCAGCATTGCACACGCTAAGCCACCGCCTACTGGGAGTGAATCTTAGCTTAGCAAAATTGCGAACGAAAGATTCTCAAAATTGCGAATAGAAATATCTAAGCAGTTTCTGAGTAGCTCGACGCTTACTCTGCCACTGCGATCAGTTCAGTCAGTTTCGTTACTGGTTTGACGTCACAAACACACCCAGCGTTCGCCCAGACACTCCCCCGTTTCTCCAGCCACTCTCGCGTTTTTCCCAAAAACGGCAGCGTTTTTTCAAACACACACCCATAAAACGGTCAGTTTCCGCCCAGAAACACCCACTTCCTGTCAATCACACAACGATCATCAGAACGTAGAAAAAACCTCGTAATGCCGTGAGTAAAATACCAAACTTCTTAGCAAATTTACTTGGCGCAGTCGCAGTGCGAACTAGTGATGTGCACCGAAAAATTTTTGCGTTTTGTGTTTTGGTTTTGGGTTCTGTTCCGCGGCCGTGTTTTGGATTCAGACGCGTTTTGGCAAACCCTCACCGAAAATTTTTTGCCGGATTCGGGTGTGTTTTGGATTCGGGTGTTTTTTTCAAAAAAATAAAATAAAAAACAGCTTAAATCATAGAATTTGGGGGTCATTTTGATCCCATAGTATTATTAACCTCAATAACCATAATTTGCACTCATTTCCAGTCTATTCTGAACACCTCACATCTCACAATATTATTTTTAGTCCTAAAATTTGAACCGAGGTTGCTGGATGGCTAAGCTAAGCGACACAAGTGGCCGACACAAACACCTGGCCCATCTAGGAGTGGCACTGCAGTGTCAGGCAGGATGGCCCTTCAAAAAACTAGTCCCCAAACAGCACATGATGCAAAGAAAAAAAGAGGCGCACCAAGGTGGCTGTGTGACTAAGCTAAGCGACACAAGTGGCCGACACAAACACCTGGCCCATCTAGGAGTGGCACTGCAGTGTCAGGCAGGATGGCCCTTCCAAAAAATTGTCCCCAAACAGCACATGATGCAAAGAAAAAAAGAGGCGCACCAAGGTGGCTGTGTGACTAAGCTAAGCGACACAAGTGGCCGACACAAACACCTGGCCCATCTAGGAGTGGCACTGCAGTGTCAATCAAGACAGGATGGCACTTCCAAAAAATTGTCCCCAAACAGCACATGATGCAAAGAAAAAAAGAGGCACACCAAGGTGGCTGTGTGACTAAGCTAAGCGACAAATGTGGCCGACACAAACACCTGGCCCATCTAGGAGTGGCACTGCAGTGTCAATCAAGACAGGATGGCCCTTCCAAAAAATTGTCCCCAAACAGCACATGATGCAAAGAAAAATGAAAGAAAAAAGAGGTGCAAGATGGAATTGTCCTTGGGCCCTCCCACCCACCCTTATGTTGTATAAACAGGACATGCACACTTTAACGAACCCATCATTTCAGCGACAGGGTCTGCCACACGACTGTGACTGAAATGACTGGTTGGTTTGGGCCCCCACCAAAAAAGAAGCAATCAATCTCTTCTTGCACAAACTGGCTCTACAGAGGCAAGATGTCCACCTCATCATCATCCTCCGATTCCTCACCCCTTTCACTGTGTACATCCCCCTCCTCACAGATTATTAATTTGTCCCCACTGGAATCCACCATCTCAGGTCCCCGTGTACTTTCTGGAGGCAAATGCTGCTGGTGAATGTCTCCACGTAGGAATTGATTATAATTCATTTTGATGAACATCATCTTCTCCACATTTTCTGGAAGTAACCTCGTACGCCGATTGCTGACAAGGTGAGCGGCTGCACTAAACACTCTTTCGGAGTACACACTGGAGGGAGGGCAACTTAGGTAGAATAAAGCCAGTTTGTGCAAGGGCCTCCAAATTGCTTCTTTTTTCTGCCAGTATACGTACGGACTGTCTGACGTGCCTACTTGGATGCAGTCACTCATATAATCCTCCACCATTCTTTCAATGGTGACAGAATCATATGCAGTGACAGTAGACGACATGTCAGTAATCGTTGGCAGGTCCTTCAGTCCGGACCAGATGTCAGCACTCGCTCCAGACTGCCCTGCATCACCGCCAGCGGGTGGGCTCGGAATTCTTAGCCTTTTCCTCGCACCCCCAGTTGCGGGAGAATGTGAAGGAGGAGATGTTGACGGGTCACGTTCCGCTTGACTTGACAATTTTCTCACCAGCAGGTCTTTGAACCTCTGTAGACTTGTGTCTGCCGGAAAGACAGATACAACGTAGGTTTTAAATCTAGGATCGAGCACGGTGGCCAAAATGTAGTGCTCTGATTTCAACAGATTGACCACCCGTGAATCCTGGTTTAGCGAATTAAGGGCTCCATCCACAAGTCCCACATGCCTAGCGGAATCGCTCTGTTTTAGCTCCTCCTTCAATGTCTCCAGCTTCTTCTGCAAAAGCCTGATGAGGGGAATGACCTGACTCAGGCTGGCAGTGTCTGAACTGACTTCACGTGTGGCAAGTTCAAAGGGTTGCAGAACCTTGCACAACGTTGAAATCATTCTCCACTGCGCTTGAGTCAGGTGCATTCCCCCTCCTTTGCCTATATCGTGGGCAGATGTATAGGCTTGAATGGCCTTTTGCTGCTCCTCCATCCTCTGAAGCATATAGAGGGTTGAATTCCACCTCGTTACCACCTCTTGCTTCAGATGATGGCAGGGCAGGTTCAGGAATGTTTGGTGGTGCTCCAGTCTTCTGTACGCGGTGCCTGAATGCCGAAAGTGGCCCGCAATTCTTCGGGCCACCGACAGCATCTCTTGCACGCCCCTGTCGTTTTTTAAATAATTCTGCACCACCAAATTCAATGTATGTGCAAAACATGGGACGTGCTGGAATTTGCCCAGATGTAATGCACGCATAATATTGCTGGCGTTGTCCGACGTCACAAATCCCCAGGAGAGTCCAATTGGGGTAAGCCATTCTGCGATGATCTTCCTCAGTTTCCGTAAGAGGTTGTCAGCTGTGTGCCTCTTCTGGAAAGCGGTGATACAAAGCATAGCCTGCCTAGGAACGAGTTGGCGTTTGCGAGATGCTGCTACTGGTGCCGCCGCTGCTGTTCTTGCTGCGGGAGGCAATACATCTACCCAGTGGGCTGTCACAGTCATATAGTCCTGAGTCTGCCCTGCTCCACTTGTCCACATGTCTGTGGTTAAGTGGACATTGGGTACAACTGCATTTTTTAGGACACTGGTGAGTCTTTTTCTGAGGTCTGTGTACATTTTCGGTATCACCTGCCTAGAGAAATGGAACCTAGATGGTATTTGGTACCGGGGACACAGTACCTCAATCAAGTCTATAGTTGCCTCTGAATTAACGATGGATACCGGAACCACGTTTCTCACCGCCCAGGCTGCCAAGGCCTGAGTTATCTGCTTTGCAGCAGGATGACTGCTGTGATATTTCATCTTCCTCGCAAAGGACTGTTGGACAGTCAATTACTTACTGGAAGTAGTACAAGTGGTCTTCCGACTTCCCCTCTTGGATGATGATCGACTCCCAGCAGCAACAACAGCAGCGCCAGCAGCAGTAGGTGTTACACTCAAGGATGCATTGGAGGAATCCCAGGCAGGAGAGGACTCGTCAGACTTGACAGTGACATGGCCTGCAGGACTATTGGCTTTCCTGGGTAAGGAGGAAATTGACACTGAGGGAGTTGGTGGTGTGGTTTGCAGGAGCTTGGTTACAAGAGGAAGGGATTTAGTGGTCAGTGGACTGCTTCCGCTGTCACCCAAAGTTTTTGATCTTGTCACTGACTTATGATGAATGCGCTGCAGGTGACGTATAAGGGAGGATGTTCCGAGGTGGTTAACTTATTACAGCTTGACAAAGGCAACACACGGCTTGACACCTGTTGTCCGCATTTGTGTTGAAATAATTCCACACCGAAGAGCTGTTTTTTTTTGTATTTTGAACAGGCATGTCAATGGCCATATTCCTCCCACGGACAACAGGTGTCTCCCCGGGTGCCTGACTTAAACAAACCACCTCACCATCAGAATCCTCCTTGTCAATTTCCTCCCCAGCATCAGCAACACCCATATCCTCATCCTGGTGTACTTCAACAGTGACATCTTCAATTTGACTATCAGGAACTGGACTACGGGTGCTCCTTCCAGCACTTGCAGGGGGCGTGCAAATGGTGGAAGGCGCAAGCTCTTCCCGTCCAGTGTTGGGAAGGTCAGGCATCGCAACCGACACAATTGGACTCTCCTTGGGGATTTGTGATTTTGAAGAACGCACAGTTCTTTGCTGTGCTTTTGCCAGCTTAAGTCTTTTCTTTTTTCTAGCGAGAGGATGAGTGCTTCCATCCTCATGTGAAGCTGAACCACTAGCCATGAACATAGGCCAGGGCCTCAGCCGTTCCTTGCCACTCCGTGTCGTAAATGGCATATTGGCAAGTTTACGCTTCCCCTCAGACGCTTTCAATTTTGATTTTTGGGTCATTTTACTGAACTTTTGTGTTTTGGATTTTACATGCTCTCTACTATGACATTGGGCATCGGCCTTGGCAGACGACGTTGATGGCATTTCATCGTCTCGGCCATGACTAGTGGCAGCAGCTTCAGCACGAGGTGGAAGTGGATCTTGATCTTTCCCTTTAACCTCCACATTTTTGTTCTCCATTTTTTAATGTGTGGAATTATATGCCAGTATCAATAGCAATGGCCTACTACTATATTTACTGCGCAAAACTAAAATGCACCACAGGTATAGAATGTAGATGGATAGTATACTTAATGGATGACGAGTGATGACACAGAGGTAGGTACAGCAGTGGCCTACCGTACTGCTATAAGTATATATATAATAAACTGGTGGACACTGTCAGCAAACTGCAAAACTGTCTAAAATGCACCACAGGTATAGAATGTAGATGGATAGTATACTTACTGGATGACGAGTGACGACACAGAGGTAGGTACAGCAGTGGCCTACCGTACTGCTATAAGTATATATATAATAAACTGGTGGACACTGTCAGCAAACTGCAAAACTGTCTAAAATGCACCACAGGTATAGAATGTAGATGGATAGTATACTTAATGGATGACGAGTGACGACACAGAGGTAGATACAGCAGTGGCCTACCATATTGCTATAGGTATATATATAGTATACTGGTGGACACTGTCAGCAAACTGCAAAACTGTCTAAAATGCACCACAGGTATAGAATGTAGATGGATAGTATACTTAATGGATGACGGGTGGTAGTCATGTGACCGCCGGTCGGCTGACCGACAGTCACATGACCTCCTCCGTGAGCCCGACGGCTCACTATCCCGATGGTCGGCATGCCGACCAACAGGGACTATTTCCACTCGTGGGTGTCCACGACACCCATAGAGTGGGAATAGAACCCGTGGCGACCGCAGGTCGCCACCGAGCCCGCAGCGTGGCGAGCGCAGCGAGCCCGCAAGGGGCTTGCTGCACTCGCCCCTCCTTGCCGGGATCCCGGCATCGGTATGCTGCCGGGATCCCGGCGTCGGTAAGGTGACCGGCGGTCAGGAGACCGCCGGTCACCCGTACTACACCCATGGATGACGAGTGACGACACAGAGGTAGGTACAGCAGTGGCCTACCGTACTGCTATATATAGTATACTGGTGGACACTGTCAGCAAACTGCAAAACTAAAATGCACCACAGGTATAGAATGTAGATGGATAGTATACTTAATGGATGACGACACAGAGGTAGGTACAGCAGTGCACTCTGCACTGTACTCCTCCTATATAATATTAATTATACTGGTGGTCCCCAGTCCCCACAATAAAGCAGCACACTGAGCACAGATATGGAGTGTTTTTCTTCAGGCAGACAACGTATACTGGTGGTCACTGTCAGCAAAACTCTGCACTGTACTCCTGCTATAGCTGCTCCCCAGTCCCCACAATTAAGCAGTGTGAGCACTCAGCACAGATATATTATGCAGCACACTGAGCACAGATATGGTATGGAGCGTTTTTTTCAGGCAGAGAACGGATAAAAACTGGTGGTCACTTATCAGCAAAACTCTGCACTGTACTAACTAACAGCTGCTCCCCAATCCTCCCCACAATTAAGCAAAAGCAATAAACCAATCAACTTCTAGTTCTACAATAAACGGAGAGGACGCCAGCCACGTCCTCTCCCTATCATCTCCAATGCACGAGTGAGAAAATGGCGGCGACGCACGGCTGCTTATATAGAATCCGAATCTCGCGAGAATCCGACAGCGGGATGATGACGTTCGGGCGCGCTCGGGTTAGCCGAGCAAGGCGGGAAGGTTCTAACCTGCCTCGGACCCGTGTAAACAAGGTGAAGTTCGGGGGGGTTCGGTTTCCGAGAAACCGAACCCACTCATCACTAGTGCGAACATTGCGCATGCGCAGTTTGTGGAAAATCGCTGCGATGCAATGAAAAAGAACGAGCGAACAACTCGGAATGAGGGCAATTATGCTGAAGTAATGGTTTAGTACCAATTGACAACAATGATTCTTACCACTCCCAGATTAATGTCACTATGTTAAATGTTATAACCCTGGATACCCTTTTCAGTTAGAAACTTGTCCAATCGGTTTTTAAATGCATTTACAGAGTCTGCCATTATTACCTTCTCTGGCAGGGAGTTCCAAATGTTTATTGCCCTTTACCATTGATGGTGTACAGTATAACACCATTGATGGTACTATAGCTGTTTGCCTGATGGTTTCCTCCCTCTCCCCTCTCCCCCCCACCCCCCTCCTGCAATTTCCAGCACTGCTTTTGCTACATAGGGCTGCTAGGCTGTCAGCCAGCAGCCCTGCGCCCCGCGTGCGCATTGTGGTGCATACGCATGCACAGTTCTGTACTGATCGCAGCGCAGAGAAAAAAAGTAGCGTGCGATGAGCTCTGACTCTGAATGATCCCCATGGTCCTCAAGCCACTTTACATGATGACCCAGCACTCAGTGTCTCATCCTGGGATCATCACTCATTCTTTAGGAAGGCCTCTAGCACCAAAACAAGATTTTAAACCTGAATTAAAACATTCAGACAGACAGATAAGTCATACCTCCCAACTTTACTGTTCTGTGGAGCGGGACACTTGCGCGGCGAAGTCGCGCGCTCCCGAAAAAGGGGTGTGGCCTATGAAAAGGGGGCGTGGCTTCGCGGCAGGACCCGCGATCGCGAGCCACGCCCCCGTTTTCGTCACTGAGGGGGCATGCCCAGCGCTCTGTGAGCCGCTGGCATGCTCCCTCTCCCTCTGACTCCACTGAATAGACTAAGCAGAGCAGCGATTGACAGAGCCTCCCAACTGACCCCCCCACCGCGGGACACTGCGGCCCGCGGGTGGGACAGCGGGACAGTCCCCAAAAAACGGGACTGTCCCGCGAAAATCGGGACAGTTGGGAGGTATGGATAAGTTATTATTCACTCTTGGAGTTTTTGTTACTGAGCTCACATAGAAGTCAATGATTTGTAAGTGAGGAAATTTAGAGGCTCATTTGCGAAGCACCATAGCCAGCATTTAAAATAATATACCAGTCCCATAGGCGTTTCTATAATGGGTGCAGTGTGAATGATTCCGAATGATTTGCGCATGCCCACTGGAGGTGTCCCCGGGAACAAGGCACGGGCACCATGTTCCCAGAGACCTGCGCATGCACAGCATACCAAAGTCTACTTGCTGCCGGAGAGGAAGGGGGCCCACGACGGAGGCTGCACACGGGTCCCCTTCTCTCTTAAAATGCCCCTGACCAGTCCCACCATTACACGCTAGTTCCAGAGCCATCATTTGGCGGTGTCACACAGGCACATTCATCTACAGTGAACGTTGCATTTTATTTCTTATTTTGTAGATTTTACAATGTTTCTGTTCTTTCAGTTTCATTTATTTTCAAATATAGCAAAACAATGGAAATACTTTGAACAGAAATAATAAACACGTTTAGTTGAACATTACGGAGTAAAATTATATGTGCTCTGGGTTTCTTTTTTAAATACCACATCACTAGAACGTATTATTTTTATTAAGGTACAAATATGTTAATATTGGCTAGCAGCACAGAAAGTGACCTTTTCATGTAATAGCACATGATATTTTTTTCCTTAAAAATTGGTATTATTTGCAAACCGTACATCTAGTTATTTGTCTAAAACGGCTAGATAGATTTATTTACATACTTCTCTACATTTTCCTAGGCATAAATGTGCTTTAGTGCAGTGCTCCAACTCTTCTCCTTTACCACATGACCATTTTCCATTAAGCAATGGCAATCATAGAAATTATTAGCATATAGGCAGAATGAACTTTACAGAGATTGAGTCGAACTATAATCAGTGCACCTCTTAAGTATCAATGCTCATTTACTCTCCTCATCTGTTTGGAGGTAGGTGGAAATAGATCAACATGTAGCCAATCAGGACCAGTTCTGCCCATGTTCAGAAAGGGTCCTGTGTCCTCGCACACAGGGGGTCATTCCGAGTTGATCGCACGTAGCAACTTTTTGCTGCTCATGCGATCAACTAGACGCCGCCTATGGGGGAGTGTATTTTAGCATAGCAGGGCTGCAATCGCTTGTGCAGCCCTGCTATGCTAAAAAAGTTTTGTGCAGAACAAAACCAGCCTTGCAGTTACTTACCCTGTGTGATGGATCCAGCGATGAAGGTCCCGGAATTGACGTCAGACAACCGCCTTCCAAACGCCTGGACACGCCTGCATTTGAAAATGGTGAGTTTCCGCCCTGGAATGCCTCCCCGCTCTCAATCTTTTTGCAATCGCGCTAGTGATCACTTTCTTCTGGTCACGGGCGCCGCGCATGCACATTTCCTACCTCTTTGCACCACAGCTATGAACCACTGCATGTGAACGGGTCAGAATGACCCCCACAGTGCCCTCAATACGCAACCTTATAATCCTCTGGTGTTTGGGGATGGACATAGCTGGTCAGCTGTCATGAAAATTGGGGGGTGTTACCCCCATTTTCTAGGAGTGAGGAGGCCAGGGTCAGCGTCTTCAGATGCAAATTTCCCTGGCCTAATATTTTATCTTTACCTCTAAGGGGTAAATTTACTAAAGGCTGATTTTTTTTTGTTGTTGTTTTCCTTTTTTAGTCGATTTTCTGTCATTTTTGCAAATTGGAGATTTATTAAGTCAAAACTGATGTAAAATCGACCAAAAAAGTTAGAATATCACACCAACTATCAATACTTTTTCATAGACATCTTCAGAAACCAAAGATTTAATAACAGTCATTTTCAAAATTGCCCAATAAGTAATGGCAAAATGACCTAACAGTAGACATTTTTATTTTTAACCATAATTTTTATTGAATGTTGATAGAAGGAAATAGCAATACAGAAAATAAAAAAGGGAAGATGGGAAACCAGGTAAATTACACATGAAGAGACCCATAGCCCAAATAGTCATTACACAAATGGAACATATATAAGAAGACATATATAAAAAAAAAGACAAGAAATAAGTGCAGGATTAAAATGTCAAGCATCAGATTGAGGTGAATAAAGAACTGCTAGGTGGACAGGAGTGCTTTATATGGTGGAATGTCCCAGTTCCTCCCTGTACTCCCCCCATCTGAACCATTTCATATGAATAAAAAAAGCAGAGGAAGAACAGCTACAATTAGTTATTTATTTATTAACAGTTTCTTATATAGCGCAGCATATTCCATTGCGCTTTACAATTAGAACAGCAGTAATAGAACAAAACTGGGTAAAAACAGACAAACATAGCGGTAGGAAGGCCCTGCTCGCAAGCTTACAATCTATAGGGAAATAGGCATTGATACACAAGGATAGATGTTACCTATCGCATAATGGTCCACCAAATTGCTAGGTTCTTAATGGGTTGTATGAGCTACAATCCACTGTATCATCTAGAAAATGCTTGTGGATTTTATATTCAATAACCACAATTCTGGCTATCAAAGTAGACTTCCACAACTGGGCAATGGAAGCTTTAGTAGCGATCAAAATGTGACCCAGAAGGTATCTACCTCTTGGTGTGGTATGCTTGACCGGCGGTCAGCATACCGAGGACGGAATCCCGGCAGTGGAATCCCAGCAGGGGGGAGTGAGTGCAGCTCATCACGCTGTGGGCTCGGTGGCGACCAACGGTCGCCACGGGTTCTATTCCCACTCTATGGGTGTTGTGGATACCCACGAGTGGGACTAGTCCCTGTTGGTCAGCAAGCCGACCGTCGGGATTGTGAGGCTTCGGGATGTAGGGGGAGGTTATGTGACTGTTCGTCTCCTGATCGCTGGTCACATGAATACATCCCCTACCTCCAGGGACAACTTCCAAGGGTGAAAATTAAATAGAGCACGCAGAGGCTCCGCAGGGACAGTCACCCCCAGCACTCTACTGATCATAAGAAATACTTCCGTCCAGAGAGTTACAATTTCTCCACAGTAGTGAGAGCTGGAAGGCGAGATTTTGTGTTGCCGCTCCAGAGTGAAATATGCTCTCTGGATCAGTTTATAAAACATTTCTGAGTGGTTGATACTTTTAGACATTGTAAAACAGGTCCTAAAAATGAAATCACACTCCTACTCAGATACAGATCTAGACAGATCCTTCTCCAATTTAATCTGAGATAACAATTTCCCCTTTTTACTCTCCAATATTTGGTATTGGTACCATCAAGAAATGCCTCCTGTCACAACTGAGGGCCTGAGCTGACGGGAGGCAGCCTCAGTTGTAGGGGCTGAGATGTAACGGAACCTGGGAGGTTGTATCAGACCCCTAGACATGTAAGTAACATGTAGAATAACTGCCCGAAGGCGTGACCACGACAACCAGGATAAAAGTCAATGATGTTTATTATGACAAACTCCGTAACACAGCAGCAGTAAAGGAAACATAAAAGTCAACAGAGGATAAATACAATTCCTGGGTACTACAGGGTGGCAAGGGCCACAGGCACTGGTAGTGTGAGACAGTTCTTATAATCTTCTAGTTGGAAAGTCCTTACCAGGCCTGACTGTAGCAATGGAGAGAACCCAGGATCGTACCAGCTGGTGTTCCAGGAAAGGCTGGGCTGCTGAAGATAAAACGGCTACTGTGGATACTGGCTGGAACCAGACTGTTGTTGGTACGGAGTGGATACTGGCTGGAACCAGTTAAATAATAAACGAACTTGAGAGCGATGAAATAATAATGAAGTTTGGAGTTTGAGAGCGGTGAAATAATAATACCGGTGGAGAGTGGTAAACTGCAGAAAGGACACCGGCCCTTTAAGAGAAGCTGTACACTGCTGGAAGCTGGGCTGGAAGCAGGTGATTGATAACTGGAAACAGGTGAGTCCAGAATGGATCGGAGAGTCAGGCTACACCGCAGATGGAATGCTGGTGCGGGTCTCTATAGCAGAAGTCTGGAGACAGGAGCTGGAACCTGGAAGACAACCACAGGAGAGAGACAAACTGGAACTAGGTTAGACAACCAAAGCACTGACGCCTTCCTTGCTCAGGCACAGCATACTTATACCTGCAGCAAGGAAGGGGTTGGCTAGGCAATTATGCAAATCAACAATACAGACAGCAGATTGGTGGAAATGATCAGATGACAAAATCCAAGATGGCTGCGCCCATGCAGACACTTGGAGAGAAGTTTGGTTTGTAATCCATGTGAGAATTGAAACAGTAATGGCGACGCCGGCCACAGGAGACAGGAGACGCCAGACTGACAAGCGCACATTTAACCACGCGGGCACAGCGGAGGCCGCGGCTGATGAAATCACCACTCTGACATTCTGCATGTGGAAACTCAGGAACAGCGGGATCCGGTCCTGGAACGCTGAGCCAGCCTTAGGAGGCCTCTGAAGGGTAAGTAATGGCGTCCAGATACCCGGATCGTGACAGCACACACCCCTTTAGGAGTGGCCCCAGGACACTTCTTAGGCTTTAAAGGAAACTTTGCGTGGAAATTTCGGACCAAGGCAGGAGCATGGACGTCTGAGGCATTGGTCCAAGAGCGTTCTTCAGGACCATAGCCCTTCCAGTCAATGAGGTATTGTAACTGACCGTAACGGAAACGTGAGTCCAAAATCTTGGCCACCTCATACTCGACTCCCCGTTGAGTCTGAACTTTGGGAGCTGGAGGAAGTGCGGAATGAAACCGATTCAGGATCAGCGGTTTCAACAAAAAAACATGAAATGTCCTGGGTATTTTCAAGAAGGATGGTAACTGTAACCTGTAGGCAACAGGATTGATGACTTGTTCAATCTTGAAGGGTCCGATGTAGCGAGGTGCAAATTTCATGCTGGGAACTCTCAACCTCAAATTCTTCGTGGACAGCCACACACGATCACCCACCTTGAGAGCAGGAACCGCTCTACGCTTCCTATCGGCAAACTTCTTATACCTGAATGAGGCTTTAAGCAGGGCTGCGCGGACGTTCCTCCAGTTATTTGAAAACTGACGCAAGGTGACATCCACTGCTGGAACAGAAGTTGCGGGAAGCGGTTGGAATTCTGGGACTTTAGGGTGGAATCCATAATTAATGAAGAATGGTGTAGAAGAAGATGAGGAATGGTATTGATTGTTGTGGCTGAACTCGACCCAAGGAAGGAGTTGAACCCAGTCATCTTGAGAGGAAGACACATATATACGGAGGAAGGCCTCCAAGTCCTGATTCACCCTCTCGGTTTGACCATTGGTCTGAGGATGGTAAGCCGTGGAAAACTTTAACTTGACTTGGAGGGCTTGACACAAACTTCGCCAAAATTTGGCTACAAATTGTACTCCACGATCCGAGATGATCTCTTCAGGAAGACCGTGAAGTCGGAAGATCTCTTGTATAAACACTTGAGCCAACTTGGAAGCTGACGGAAGACCGGTGAGAGGGATGAAATGTGCCCTCTTGGTGAACCGGTCAACTACCACCCAGATGGTATTAAACTTGTTGCAGATAGGTAGATCGGAAACAAAGTCCATCGACAAATGGGTCCAAGGTCGACGGGGAACAGATAATGGAACCAGTTGCCCCGCAGGCGACTGGCGGGAGACTTTGTGTTGGGCACACTTTGGGCAGGAGGCAATAAATTCCATAACGTCCTTCTTCAGAGTTGGCCACCAGTAGGACCTAGAAATAAATTCAAGGGTTTTTTGAATGCCTGTATGTCCAGCAAAACCGGAAGCATGGGCCCAATGCATGAGCTTCTTCCTTAGAACTGGCTTAACAAAACTTTTCCCTGGTGGAGGCATAGAGTCCATCCCTACCGTGGAGAATGCCAACGGATTAATAATAGGATGCTTGTCTGCAGACTCGGACTCATTTTCTTGCTCCCATGAGCGGGAAAGGGCATCGGCCTTACGATTCTGAGAACCCGGACAGAACTGGAGTTTAAAGTCAAACCTAGAGAAGAAAAGTGCCCATCTGGCCTGACGAGGATTCAGACATTGTGCGCCTTTGAGATATAAAAGATTTTTGTGGTCGGTAAGTATGGTGATTGAATGGGAAGCTCCCTCCAACAGGTATCTCCACTCCTCCAGAGCGAGCTTGATGGCTAGCAACTCCTGATCGCCAATGGCATAGTTGCGCTCAGCTGGGGAGAACTTCCGGGAGAAGAAACTGCAAGGATGTAGATGTCCATCTTTGGCCCTCTGGGATAACACTGCTCCTACTCCAACGGAGGAGGCATCTACCTCTAAGATAAAAGGAGAGTCGGTGTCGGGCTGTTTCAGAACTGGTGCAGAGATGAACCGTTGCTTCAGAAGGTGAAAGGCCTGTGTAGCTTCCTCGGACCACTTGGACGGATTAGCACCTTTCTTGGTTAATGCAGTGATAGGTGCCACAATGGTGGAAAAGTCTCGTATAAATTTTCTATAATAATTGGCGAACCCTAAGAACCTCTGGACCCCTTTGAGGCTTAAGGGTATAGGCCAATTCTGGATTGCTTGGAGTTTCTCAGGATCCATCTCTAGTCCGGAACTGGACACAATGTAACCTAGAAACAGAATGGTTTTAACTTCAAACACACACTTCTCCAATTTACAATAGAGGTGATTGACACGGAGACGGGAAAGAACCTCTTTTACCCAGAAACGATGATCTTCGAGATTAGCAAAGATGAGGATGTCGTCTAGATAAACCACGACATGGCGGTACAAGATGTCCCTGAAAATCTCATTCACAAAGTGCTGGAAGACTGCTGGAGCGTTGCTCAATCCGAAGGGCATGACGAGGTACTCATAATGTCCGTCACGGGTGTTAAAGGCGGTCTTCCACTCGTCACCCTCACGGATTCGGATGAGATTGTAGGCACCCCTCAAGTCCAGCTTTGTAAAAATAGTTGCACCACTAACTCTATCAAAGAGCTCGGTAATCAGGGGTAAAGGGTATCGGTTCTTGACGGTAATGTCGTTCAGACCTCTGTAGTCGATGCACGGACGCAGACCACCGTCTTTCTTCTTAACGAAGAAGAAGCCTGCGCCGGCTGGAGAAGAAGATGGTCGGATGAAACCCTTCGCCAGGTTCTCTTTGATGTACTCTTCCATGGAGTGTGTCTCAGGCAGAGACAACGGATAAGTTCGACCTCGCGGTGGAACCTTCCCTGGAATGAGGTCGATTGGGCAGTCCCATTCTCTATGAGGAGGAAGGATATCAGCAGAGGCTTTACTGAACACGTCCGTGAAGTCTTGATATGGAGGAGGCGGAACATCAGATGACCTGGGGAAGGAAGAACAAACAGGAAGAACTTTGGCTAAACAAGTCTCAGCACAGGAGGGACCCCATGCCAGTATTTGCGTAGTCGTCCAGTCAATTGATGGGTTGTGGAGACGGAGCCATGGAAGGCCTAAAACCACTGGATGTGTGGCTCTTGGAATCACTAAAAAAGAAATATACTCAGAATGAAGAACTCCCACTCTCAGACGAACTGGAAGAGTCCTTAAGGAAGTGACTGCGTCAAAAATCTTGCTGCCATCCACGGCAGTCAAAGAGATGGACGAGGACAGTCTCTCGGTGGGTAGGGACCACCGTTTAACATAAGCTTCGGTTATGAAATTCCCAGCTGCTCCGGAATCAAGGAGGGCAATGACGTTCCTGTAACGTTGAGCAATTTGGAGCGACACTGGGAGGTTACAGTCATGAGGAGATGGAGAGTAGATCATTACTCCTAGCCGGCCCTCTCCTTGGCGAGCTAGGATCTGGAGTTTCCCGGACGTTTGGGACAGGCATTGATAGTGTGCGACGGAGCTGCACAGTAGAGACAGAGAGACTCAGAGAGACGTCTTCGGCGCTCAGCGGGAGATAGACGGGAACGACTAATTTGCATAGGCTCATCCTTGGATGGAGATGGTTGACGAGGAGGAGGAGCAGAAGATTTAGGAGTAGATGATCTTCCTCGCTCGGTTGCTCTCTCTCTGAAACGTAGATCAACCTTCGTGCAAAGAGAAATTAGCTCATCCAACTTAGAGGGCAAGTCTCTGGTAGCTAACTCATCCTTGATGCGTTCTGATAAGCCATGCCAGAATGCAGCATACAGGGCCTCGTCGTTCCATGCCAGTTCGGATGCCAGGATTTTAAACTGTATAAGATACTGTCCCACAGTACGTGTTCCCTGGCGTAAACGGAGAATCTCAGATGAAGCAGATGTTATCCGGCCTGGCTCGTCGAAGATGCGCCTGAATGTAGCTACAAAGTCAGTATAGGAGGATAGCAGGGGATCAGACTTCTCCCATAAAGGTGATGCCCAGTCAAGGGCTGAGCCACTGAGAAGGGAGAAGATATAGGCAATTTTGGTACGGTCACTGAAGAAATTGCCAGGTAGAAGCTCAAAGTGGATTTCACATTGATTAAGAAATCCCCTGCAGAACCTTGGAGATCCATCAAATTTTGCTGGCGTTGGAAGATGAAGATGTGGACTGGAAATGGGTAAGGTGGGTGGGGTTACAGCTGGTGTCACTGTAGTGGACGCACCGGACGTGCCAGGTCCACGGAGGGTCGTTTGAATCCCATCCAGCCGTGTAGAGAGATCCTGGAGACAGCGGATGATGTGGCCCTGTGCAGCCTCCTGATGTTCAAGTCGGGCTGCCAGTTCTTGCATCGGCCTGGTCGCTTGATCCTGGTCTCCGGCTGGATTCATTAGGTCAGTGCTTACTGTCACAACTGAGGGCCTGAGCTGACGGGAGGCAGCCTCAGTTGTAGGGGCTGAGATGTAACGGAACCTGGGAGGTTGTATCAGACCCCTAGACATGTAAGTAACATGTAGAATAACTGCCCGAAGGCGTGACCACGACAACCAGGATAAAAGTCAATGATGTTTATTATGACAAACTCCGTAACACAGCAGCAGTAAAGGAAACATAAAAGTCAACAGAGGATAAATACAATTCCTGGGTACTACAGGGTGGCAAGGGCCACAGGCACTGGTAGTGTGAGACAGTTCTTATAATCTTCTAGTTGGAAAGTCCTTACCAGGCCTGACTGTAGCAATGGAGAGAACCCAGGATCGTACCAGCTGGTGTTCCAGGAAAGGCTGGGCTGCTGAAGATAAAACGGCTGCTGTGGATACTGGCTGGAACCAGACTGTTGTTGGTACGGAGTGGATACTGGCTGGAACCAGTTAAATAATAAACGAACTTGAGAGCGATGAAATAATAATGAAGTTTGGAGTTTGAGAGCGGTGAAATAATAATACCGGTGGAGAGTGGTAAACTGCAGAAAGGACACCGGCCCTTTAAGAGAAGCTGTACACTGCTGGAAGCAGGTGATTGATAATGAAGTTTGGAGTTTGAGAGCGGTGAAATAATAATACCGGTGGAGAGTGGTAAACTGCAGAAAGGACACCGGCCCTTTAAGAGAAGCTGTACACTGCTGGAAGCTGGGCTGGAAGCAGGTGATTGATAACTGGAAACAGGTGAGTCCAGAATGGATCGGAGAGTCAGGCTACACCGCAGATGGAATGCTGGTGCGGGTCTCTATAGCAGAAGTCTGGAGACAGGAGCTGGAACCTGGAAGACAACCACAGGAGAGAGACAAACTGGAACTAGGTTAGACAACCAAAGCACTGACGCCTTCCTTGCTCAGGCACAGCATACTTATACCTGCAGCAAGGAAGGGGTTGGCTAGGCAATTATGCAAATCAACAATACAGACAGCAGATTGGTGGAAATGCAAAAAATGCCTGGGTGCATTCTTGGCGTCAAAACCTGTAATATCGGTCTTGACCACCAAGTCTTTCAGATTTTTGCCCCTGGAAAAACTTGCCAACAGTTACTACGGACCCAGAGCTAAAATGCTTTCAAAAGAGTAAACTGTTGGCAAGTTTTTGAGCAAGAAAAATGGATGCTTTAAATGCCTGGGGTGCACGACGTGTTCATTTTTCCTAGTGGGATAATCTTTTCCCCATCCACACACCGGCCAGAGATTGAAGATCGGGTGGCCACTCACTTGCACGTCCCGTTTTGTCATTTACATAATAGTGTGCCCATGTGGACTCTATTATGTGGGCAAAACGGAGTGCCAAGTAAAAGTCAGACTAACTCAACACAGGTCAGCCATACGGGCAGCCCTGGCTTCTGGGACTAGCGACCAACCGGTGGCAAGACACTTTGCCATAAAGCACCACCCACTGGCGAGTCTGAGATATAGGGCCATCGATCATGTTCCAGCTTCTCTAAGAGGTGGTGATAGAGGAAAGAAATTGCTGCAGTTGGAATCCAGGTGGATTTTCCGCCTGGATTGCTTAGCCCCCAAAGGGCTAAATGAGTCCCTTGGACTAATTAATTTTCTATGAATTAATCCATATCGTTGTGAGTCTAAAGCATGTGGCAATCAATTTTGGGGTAACTTTGGGGTAATAAGGATACCGACCCAAGAATCACTGCGGTGAAGGAGTAGGGCCATCTAGTGATAGATTCCATTTTTGTGGGGTAACCCTACTTAGGACCATACATTATAACATTTGCACACTGCCCTGTAGACTAGGAGCCATTCTAGCTCCTTGCCACCCAGGTAGATATTTTAGAAGAAAAGAGTACCGGAGTTAAGATTTTGCAGCACCTGCTTTATTTGTCACCTTTCAATGTTATCAACACTTTTTTAACACCATTCTCGTTTTTAAATGTTTGTGTTTTAAGAAGTGATTTTACCTGTTATTTACTTTTCTGACACTCTAGCTCCGATTGAGCGCTGTTTTATTATGTGTCAGTTTCTCACCGCAATTAAGTATTCGTGTTTTGTTTTGTTTTTTGTATTGCTAGGGCTCCCGGTGCGTCTCCATGGTGACCGGCGAAGCCCGCTTGCGTCACTTCCGGCTGGGCGGTGACGCCGAAACCGGAAGTGCGGGTCGGGAGACGCCGAGGCAAGCCGTGGTCCACGCAGCTGGGAGTCATGATGAAGGGGGTAAGTGGGGTCATGATACACTATTTATACAATGCACGTGTTATGTTTTGGTTGTCTGAGGAAGGGGACATGTCCCCGAAACGTTACTTGTTTTGCACAATAAATCTCCTGGCGGAGTTTTCACGTTGATTACAAGTCTGTGAGTGCCACCTAATCTTTTTGATATATATATATATATATATATATATATATATATATATATATATATATATAATCTAGAGACCTAAAACTTTCAGCTAGAGGCTCAATTGCCAATGTGAAAAAGGGAGGGGGGGACGCAGTAGTAGAGCTGGAAGGCCAGATTTTGTATTGATTGAGTGGTTGATATGCATAGAAAATGTAAAACAGATCCTACAAATGAAATCACACTCCTATTCAGAGGAAAGGCAAACATTAACAAAAACTCTAGCTGATGGAGAGGTGTACAAGGCCAAAATAGATTCAAGTATTCTACCTTCAAAGCTAAACCACCTTAGAGTAGCTTGCAGATACCCCCAATGGAGTCTATCAAACACCTTTTTTACATCTAAGGACAAAACCAACAGGGGATCCTTCCGGGATTCGCACAGTTATCACTTGTTTAAAACACTGAATTTCACAGAATTTTATAACATTGATAACCATGCGAGTATTATCCGGGGCCTGCCTGCCCAGCACAAACCCCAAATCCCCACCTGGTTAAGTTTAATCAGAGCAGACAGAAGAGGGAACAAACAATTTCAAGTTAATTTAGCAAAAACTTTGACATCAGTATTCAGCAAAGCAATAAAGTGATAGATTTGCACAGAGGCTAAATATAGTATTAATGCCACTATACTGGAGACTACTGAGGAGAAAAGGGATCTAGGAGTCACTATTTCAGGTGACTATAAGGTGAGCAATGAGGAAGGCTAGTCAGATGCTTGGTTGCATATGGAGAGGAATCAGCAGCAGAAAGAACGAAGTAATAATGCCACTGTATAGGTCATTGGTACGGCCTCATCTAGAATACTGTGTCCTATTCTGGAGGCCAAATTGTCAGAAGGATATTAATACATTACAGATTGTACAAAGAAGGGCAACTAAAATGGTACATAGCATACATCACAAAACATACCCAGAAAGACTGAAAAATCGCAATATGTATAGTTTGGAGCAGAGAAGGGAAAGAGGGAGACACAATAGAAACTTTCAAATATATCAAGGGTTTTAACAAAGTCTAGGAGGGAAACATTCTTTAAATGAAGAGAAGTATTAGAACATGAGGACATGCACTGAAAGTGGAGGGAGTTAGGTTCAGGGGAAATTTGAGGAAAAATGACTTCACAGAAAGGGTAATGGACAAATGGACTAGCATCCTATCAGAGGTGGTAGAGGCTAAGACAGAAGAGTAATTTAAACATGCATGGGATAGACATAAGGATCCTAACAAAGAAGTAAGGATAAAATAAGGTTTGAGGTAAAAAATATGGTAAAAAAAGGGGCAGACTAGATGGGACAAGTGGTCCTTATCTGCCGTCAAATTCTATGTTTCTATGTAGGAGCCTTACCTGGTTTAGAAATAGCCACGATTTGTGCCTCCAGCATTTCCTTCAGATACCATCTAGTCTCCCATGCTTTATAATACACTGACAGAAGAGCCAGATCAACTTTATACCTCTTATAAAAAATAGAGGGATAGCCATCTGGTCCGGGTGTTTTGTCAAGCTACCACCACCGCTTCCAATGACCAAGAAGAGTTAAGGGACAAGCATGCCTCGGAGTCTAAAGAAGGAAGGGAAGCTTTTTGTTAAAATGTATCAATATTAACCATGGTCGGCTGGGGGGTAGTACGATCGTATTTAAGGTTGTACAACTGAGAGTAGTATTTAGCAAACTTGTTCGCAATTTCTACCAGATCAGACATCTTTGCTCCTCAAGGTATAAACATTCTGAACCCGCTCTCTAGCCCACCTTCCCAATAATTTATGAGCTAACAGACAACTTTCCCAATTGCCAAAAGCATATAACTTCTATTTAAGGCAAGTCAAGTTGCTCTGAACCTCTTGCAGAGAGCAGTAAGAAGGAGTTTAAACAATGCTTTATTAGCAGGATCAGCTTTTTGGGCTGCCTCCAGTCTAGCCACCTCAAGGTCAGCCTGTGCATAATGCTGTTTATAATCTCTATTAAGCCTTGCTGCTACCTGGATTTCCAAGCCTCTTACAACAGCTTTTAGGGAGCACCAAAACTAAAATGTGGTGGTTTCCTTATGGTTATTAGTACTTAGATAAAAAGAGATTTCTGTAAGGCTTGTTGAGCCTTTGGCTGTGACAGAATATATTTGGCCAACCTCCATGTGTCAGGGGCAACTTTCCTCCCACCAATACCCCATATCAAACAAAGAGGGGAGTGGTCTGACAATGACATAGAGAGAATATATATTTTACTATTAGAGGACAATGTCCATTTATCTGATAAATCTAAGTCAATTCTATAGTGCTTAGTCCTCCATATATCAAATAAATCGCATTAAGCTAGTTACTGATGACAACCTTTGGCAAACTTTTGGGGCTGACTGGAACGTGAAACAGTTGACCTAGATCGCCAGGTCTAAAACCATATTAAATTCACCAAGGATCAAAACAGCACCCCTGACGTACTTCTGAAGTGTTGAACAAAAGTTCTGCAAAAGGACAGCTGCCTTGTATTGGGTGCATAGCATGAGAACAGGGTGACTTCAACATTCTCTAAACTGCACAATAAAATTAAGTACCTCCCATCTGGATCAGCATGTTGTGAGGTCAATACAAATGGGCACTACTGAGAGATGAGAATGGCCACTCCAGCTTTTTTGGCAGGGCCAGTAACTGTATAACAGTGGGGGAATCTAATGGTACTACAGAGTGGTGGAGAAGGCTGTTTAAAATGAGTTTGCTTTACTGCAAAAATATGTGCTTTAAGCTTATAAAAATAATTTAAAGCTAGCCTTCTCTTTTGGGGGAAATATAATCCCCTAGTGTTGATGGACATAATATTCACCATAGCAGAATATTACAAATGCAATCTACTCAGACCAGCACATGGATAATACACATACAGTATGTAATGCAAACCTGGCGAGGGAGAGGGAAATCAAAAGATTACAAAGCAAACAAGGAAAAAAAGAAAAGCAAAAGGAAAAGTGAAATTATCCCACAAAGATATGACAGAACATGACTACCCTTAAATAGAAGTAGCAGAGGTGCAGTGGTCAATCCCTCATCACCCGTAATACACAAAGGTAAAAATATTATGCGATTGCAAACAAATACCAGTCCATCAATAATCCAGGCAGAGCATAATAGCACACAAAGAAACAGGAGCAAAAATGGTAGTAAGAACATAAGAAAAAGGTCGTTATTGTAAACAGATACCAGCCCACCTATAATCTGACATAATTAGAGTATACCATATGAAAGTGTCAAGGATAATAGCTGGGAGGAGCAGAGTACAACCATGCACAGAGAACTTAAAATGAGACTGGAACAAGGAGCACAGGTAAGAGGTCTCAAACTATGAAACTCTGCAGGGTACTCCGCATTTAATATAGTTTAAATGTGTGTGATACAGACCGACATTGGCATCCCAACAATTAGAATGCCGATAGGGACTGAGGTCATTATTTCCCCCTCCCCTATCCTCTACCTTAACCCTGACCATTGGCATCTCAACTGCTGGGATGCTAACCACATCCCGTTTAAACAACACTTACAGAAGAATAAAGGCTGAATGGAAATAGCTGTAAACAATAGGAACACCACACTAATAATCAGTCTAACATATACTGATAACAAAAACAACATGCAAGAAAAATATTTGATTAATCAGAGAACTGAGAAGACATGCAATACTTATGACTTTAACCCGGCCGTGGACCAGTCCTGCTGAAGCCCACAGTTAGGAGAGGAGCTTGCAGAAGTCCCTGTAATATTCCATTTAGAGAGGAGTTTTTTGTCCTCTTTCAGAGTAGCAGTCGAAACAGTAGAGGCATCATGGGAAACCAACAGCCAAGTTGGAAAACACCATTAGTAGAGAATGTTCGCTTTCTAGTGAGCACTTGTGAGGGGTTGCATAGAACGTCTTTTGGACAAAATAGCTTGAGAAAGATCACCAGACATCTGAAGGGTGCCTAGAATCTCAGCCAAATCCACCATGGGTCTGGAAGCTTTTAACCCTCATTAACACATCACGAAGAACCCCCTCCAGGGCATTCTTTTCCTTAGAGATCCTATGGATGCGGTCAATGAGTAGACCTGAAGACTTGTAGGCAGAAGTTTCTAAAAAATAGCAACAGTGAAATCGTGTAGACTGCTCTTGGAGACTGTTTCAGGGATATCTCACAGGTTTATGTTGTTGCAACATGATCTGTCCTCCAAATCATTAACTTTGTCTCTGAGGGTCGCAACCTCAGCTTGTAGAGCCTTATGTGACACAATCAGGTCCTTGTGTGAACCAACTACTTCCTCCATTTTAGTTTCCAGATGGTCAGTGTGCACCCCATGATCAGCTATAAATTGTTGGCATGCTTGAAGGCTGCTACCTCCTCCTTAAATTGCAATAGGAGGTATTTCATAGTGCCCACAGTAAGAGTATCAGCATTTTCAATCGCCCCAGGAGATGCCACCTCTAGAGCTAGAGATGTGGCATGGACATTAGAGAAAGCGGCAGGGGAGTTCTTTTGTGAGCTAGATGCTCAACCTCCTCTAGGTTTAGAGGCTTGTGGGGAAGACTTGAAAACAGCAATTGGTGAAACAGATTTAGACACTTTATACCTTTTCGAGGGCATAATGAAGCTGAGGATTGCCAAAGTAAAGTCAGCAGGTTTCATGTTATATCAAATAAAAATGACTCCACTGTTATCAGAACTGTTAGACCATCTCACAAATTGTATTGTAGATAGGAGACAGTAGAACAGGTCACACCACCATGCAGAGTCTCATATGGCAGCACACTGGTGCAGACATAAGTGCATTAATAGAACTGGAGACCCCACAATGAGCGCAGTGTAGTCAGGGGCACAGACTGTATATAGTAACCAGCAAACTGCTTGAACTTGGGTAGAAAAGGGCCACTCAAACCCACCAGCCAGGCCCACACTAGGAAACAGTTAGTCAGAGGGTCCTTCAGTACAAGATGTGTGCCAACAGTTCTTAGTTAGACCCCTGCTTCAGCCCTGTGGGGAAAGGAGCTGGGAGACAACAGGGAACAAATATAGCTGCTGTCCCAGCGTGTACATGGCCGGGGGTCTGTACTTCATGTGCTGTCCTGCAGGCTCTTGTGGTCCCCACTGTCCAGGCAGTCAGGATTGGCGAGCGTGTCAGTCCAGCACTGTACAGCCAGGCAGCTTTGGCTCCATGACACCCGCCACTCCCACTGCTGCTGGCAAAGTACTGCCCTGGTCCGACTTCTGAGGCAAGTCCCCAACTTCAGTCGGCATGCTAGGCTGCTGCTGGGACAGCACAAGATAAAGGTAGGCTGCCCCCAAGTATGTCCCCCCTAATGCTGGTGTTCCCGACAGACACACAGGAGTGCTGATATTCAGAGGGTTCCCCAGCAAAGTTGTTAAAACCTGAGGAATTGAGGACAGGGGTGTTTGACTTCTAAATCAGCTTCTATTTGCCCAGTCTTCCTTATGACACCTATATAAAGAGACACAAGCATGTGGTGCTTATTAAGGTAACGCAGATCCTATGCAACCCTAGGTTCTACTGTGCGTGCTTAAATCTTAATACATTTTCTGGTGGCAAGGTCTCACAGATCAGATGTTCCGCTTCAATCGTTCCAACATATGCTTCAATCGATCCCTGAGCATATGCACTCCTAGCTACTATGATACTTTCAGCCTTATAATTCATGTCTTTCTTTTGAAGTCATTACGAATTTATTTTTCATACCAGACAACATTCCTGATTTAAAAATCTGGTAAAACATCTCTGACTAGTGTTTAAGTCAAACTCACTGAACCAATTTAATTCTAGAGTTACCTGTAGCATTGTTTTCTCCTTTCTCCCTTGCAGTTCTCCTACACACCTCACTCAAAACTTCCTTAGAGAGTTGTTACAAACCTTATATTTAGGGACACCTATATGGCCTGGTTTGCGATACATAAACATATGGGACCCTTACATGCTATCTCTTATTACAATACATGGAAACCTATCCGAGACATATTGGATCCTGGGGGTTGACTTTATTCGTTTTACCAACTAACAGAGATCTGTAATGTTCCTTATGCACAATTTTTCTTATACTTCTTATACTTGCAGGCCAGACATTATATATTTAGTAAATGGCCTCACCAATACCTATTGCTTACCTACAACTCTGTGCCCTCTTCTCTCACTTTTCACACTTTCCAGTGCAACCAAGTGTAAGTTGCTGCATTAATATTGTGGCATGTTGCCTAATGAGCTTTCCTGGTTATGGTTACTGTGTGGTCATCCTGGTCTCGTGACTTTCTCAAATTTGGCTTTTCAGTCCATATTATGACTTCTTTGCCTTCTGTCATGCATTTTGTAAACTACAAGAAGTTAATATCAAATTCCTTAACAGAGCCTATATCTCGCAGGTCCCAAAAAGAGACATGTTAACCTCTGAATGAGGCGACTGCTCAAAAGTTTATACGACACCAGGATAAAGAAATTTTGGTACAAAATGAAATTCTGTACTATGCAGATGACGTGTGTAAGAGTACAATTCTCATGGCAGACGTTCTTGTTGGCTGACTTTGACAACTGGTTGCCTGCATTCATCCCTTCTACTATGCTTCCTTTTCTAATGATTATGATTATTATAGCTAAAAAGGCCCTCCTGCAGAAATGGAATTCTCTACACCCCGCCCCCTTTCTCCCATTGAGGATGCTAAAAACAGATTTACTTACTATATTGTATTTTGACAGTTTTATGGAAAGGATGTTGCTAAGTTCAATAACAGATAATGTGTCTATCTTGACTATTTACCTACTAGCGCTACTGAAAAAAATATGAAAGTGTTTAAAAATACTACATGGTCTTTGATGTTAGACATGATGATATGATGACATGACCTATGTTTGTGAGGTAAAGTAAAGCATTGTTTGTCAAAAGTCCCTGTTGAGTGCACTTTATTGGGCTTTGCTGCATATGGATGCCACCTTTGTTGTTAGCATTAAGGAGCACCCCAGGCGTTTGAGGAATTTTTCAGTGTGTGCCAAGCGATGTCTATAGTGTGTATGTATATATATATATATATATATATATATATATATATATATATATATATATATATATATAGAAAGTGGGGTAGACCTAACAATAGCGCTAAATGGAGAGCTCTACCTCAAAATGTACTCCCTGTTAGACGGAATACAAAAGTACAAATGCAGAGAAAGGGGTGGTATCTAAGGGAGCTAAACACATAGATTTCATCCAGAATTTGACCACAAATCACTTTAATAGAATTTTTTTATATATTTATATAAAAGTATTCAACAATAACAGTGAATAAAAAATTGCTGACATGATCAAAATGCAGACATCAGATATGGACACCATATAATGTGGATAGTTGGTAAGTCCAATGTGGTTTTCTTAATTAGAACATATCTGATGTTCTTATATCCGAACCAGAAACCCGACGCGTTTCGTCCAACTGGACTTCATCAGGGGCTCAATATCTAAACAATAAATAGATCCATGATATATGATAATATGCACAATAGCAAGGTCAGGCCATAGTGGTCAAAAGGATAGTAACAAATAATTGGATGGCAATATATACATATATAAGCATGCATATACATACCAAAAAAGTCGGAAGAACATAAAAGAATAGATGACCAATTAGTGATCATATTAGTCCCACATCTGAAAAAAACATAAAATATATATATAATATTTCCAAACCCTATCGGGTGAATTAAACTAAAACATTTCTAAAATGAAATGATGAGGTAAATAAAAGCAGAATATGAGTCCATTGGATATGTTTCAATAATTAATGTCAACATCATTCGGTAATGTCTATTATAACATTGTATGAGAGAATCCAAGATGGAGGGGGTGAAGCATGAGGAGGAAATTGAACATACATAGCAATAGAAATACAGAGTATCAAATGACAAATGTTATACATACCAGTAAAACAGGATTTGCAATAACAGATGTAATAAAATGTGCGCTGATTCCACAGCAAGATTTGTATAGAATATACCTATGGTAAAAATATTGTCTTAGTATAAAATAAATATATGTAATCAAAAAATCCTTCAGCCAGTAAGAATGTTAATACATACCAACTCAGTAAGGCAAACAATAATACAATAATGCTGAGTTCGGTAAAAGCCACAATTTAGTTTTCGTGGATAATCCCTATAATAAAGATAATGGTGTACTCATGACCTATTCATTCTATAAATATGCATCGAATATAAATCTATGTAAATTAATTACCATGACAGCTTAATTGATTGCACCCAATTAGTTAATTGCCATGACAGCTCAATCAATTGGGCCTAATTGGCTAGGAGGTATGAAACCACAGAGCTCATATAATGAAAAAAAAAAACCTCTAACAGCATGATGTTAATAGTTAATCTCTATTATAAATATCTAAATCAAATGATTACTGATTTAATTGATTAATGATATAGTTAATCTCTATTATAGATATCTAAATCAAATGATTACTGATATCATTACCATCCACAGCCTAATTAGCTAGGAGGTGTGAAAACCCATCTGTTGATATAATAATGATTTGAATATAATGTGAAAAACCTTTAGCCTGGTGTCATTAGTAAACCTCTACTGTGGATGTCAAATCAGGTGATTACTGATATCATTACCATCCACAGTGGTTAGCTAGCTCCAGTATTTAAGAGTAGCAATGGCTTTTACCATAAAAATTAGACACATTTCATTACTAGAGCCAGTTAAAAACCATTCAAGCTTTCAGAATAATAACATAGTTACAGAAGTATTTCTAGGTGTAAGGAAACAACTGTGAGTCAGCCCAGCCTTTAAAGAAACAAAAAGTAGTAACATTGTAACTTACTCAGCAGGAAGAGTGGCTTCTCCTAGTCAGCAGTGAAAACACTGTGCTGATCTAGGAGTTTATATACCACACCTTCAATTACCTCATATCCTGTGAGAACCTGGGAGAAATAACCTGTTTAAAATCACCAATGAGCCTGATAACATTCAGTATATAAGGGGGTCAACTATATTATAAAGGTTTAATCAAAAAAGTTTATTAATTTATATAAGAAGTACTATGTGGAAGCAGTGATAATAAATATATTTCAATAGCTCGGCGTGCATTCCGCCGACGTCACTTCCGGTCCTGGTTGGCGGAAGTGACGTTTATTGCCAACCACTACATTTTATAACAGTAACAGCAATATCTATGGGTCCTGTCTGAAACCAGCAAAGTAGGGACTTAGATCTGGACCTAATCCAGCAGTTATATATATATTCCTGATAATGATGGAGCTCTGAAAACGGCGTTTCTTAGCGACGACGTCACTTCCGGTCCCGGTTGGTGGAAATGATGCCAGCGCATCGAAAATGGTCTAAACAAGTGGGTTTTATCTGACCCACTGCCATACGGAACCCGGCCACCCTGTCCTGTATATAAAAGAGGGGGAATCCCCTGCGTAAACTGTGTGAACTCAGCACACATCTATTTGCGCCGACGTCACTTCCGGTCCCGGTTGGCGGAAATGACGTGGCGGACTACAGCAGTCTATTGCCACTGGTTGGCAGAAGTAGCCAAGACTGCAATACTCTATCTCCTGCTTGCGTTTTTAATAAAGCAGCAGTGACAGATGTAAATGAAGAAATGACACATATAGTGAATGTGCAGGGAAATATAATGCATAGGAACAACAATAAGTGATAAGATGTATAACTGATAGTATCTACTAATAAGTGACATGTATAATAAAAGTGCAGGGAATATAAAAAGTAATATATAAAGATATTAAACATAGGTGGAACAATAAATAACAAATTATACCAGCACATATGTTACATAAACTGATGAGAATGGTCCCACATGGACTAATCCAGCTGGTCTGACTAAACATGGATATCCTATATAAATAGGGATACTAATTACGTGACCCTTAATAAAAGTGACTATAAAGTGCTATCTAACCTATAAAGACATATGATATTAAACAAGTAGTGTTTGCTACTAATATTAGTGAAAGCACTAGTGGATACATCTTTAATGAAGGAACATTATGTCTATGAATGTGGGGCTGTATGAAATGGGACAAAAAAAAAACACAAGGGCATAGTAACTTATTAATGGGAATGCTGAAGTGCTGAATTATCCGCCCCATGGGTGACCAAAGATAGAATGAACATACATGCCAAAGCGTATATGACCATAGAATAAGAAAAAAACATCTAGATAGTAAAAAAACTTAGAAACATATATGAAAAAAAAATGTGATCAAAATGGCTGAAAGAACTGTTCAAAAAATAGCATGTATGTTGGCATCAAAAATCAGAAAAACAAAATGTGGGGGGCGGGATCAGCTGGGTGAATTTAGCATATGTTTCCACACTTACAGTAAAGGTCATATATTACAATGCTATCATTATATGACCTTCTCAGCCACATAATCAGTACAGAAAATTTCATAAAAATTATACAATATCACATCCTTCTTTGTGACCATTAGGGGTTAAAGAATCTAATGTATAAATCCAGAACGTCTCTTTCTTAGAAAGGGTAAGGTCCCTACTGCTCCCCTTAGGATCTATCGGGATGTGTTCTAATACTGTGAAAGAGAAATTATTTTTATCTACCTTAGACTCGTGTTTTTGTTTAAAGTGTCGGGGCAAGCTGTGTGTGAGAATTTTGTTTTTAATGTTTCTTATGTGCTCTTGCACTCTAATTTTCAGTTGTCTTTTGGTTTTTCCAATGTAAAATAAACCACAGCTGCAGGTGATTCTGTAAATAACGTACTCCGTGTTACAGTTCACCAAATGGTTAACCCTATAAATCTTCCCCGTATCTGTTTTGTGGCTGAATGGTTTTCTCTCCATAAAATGGCAACAAATGCATTTCGAACAAGGGAAACAACCTTTGGATGGAATGAAGGTACCACTATTGAGCTTAGTTGTGGTTCCTTCCTCTACTCTACTTGGAGCTACTATACTTTTAAGGTTTGTTGCCCTACGGAATACGAACTCTGGTCTGACCGGTAGTTCTGGACCCAAAATTGGGTCCTTCTTCAAAATGCCCCAGTGTTTCTCCATAATTTTTCTTACATTATAATTCTCACAATTATATTGGGTGATAAAAGGCCGAGCAGTCAAAGTCCTATTGGTCTTGGATTTAACCTTTGGTTCCAACATAGTCTCTCTTTCTCGTGAGGCTGCCCTATTCATAGCTGTGTCTAATGAGTCTCTTTTGTATCCCCGTTCTAAGAACCTATAGGTCAAAATGGAAGACTGTTCCCAGTAATATTCTAGGGTGCTGCAATTGCGTCTAATCCACAGATATTGGGTGTATGGTACACTCTGTTTCCATCTAGATAAATGACAGCTGGTTTGTGATACGATCACTAATTAGTCATCTATTCTTTTATGTTCTGCCGACTTTTTTGGTATGTATATGCATGCTTATATATGTATATATTGCCATCCAATTATTTGTTACTATCCTTTTGACCACTATGGCCTGACCTTGCTATTGTGCATATTATCATATATCATGGATCTATTTATTGTTTAGATATTGTACCCCTGATGAAGTCCAGTTGGATGAAACGCATCGGATTTCTGGTTCGGATATAAGAACATCGGATATGTACTAATTAAGAAAACCACATTGGACTTATCAATTATCCGCATTATATGGTGTCCATATCTGATGTCTGCATTTTGATCATGTCAGCCATTTTTTATTCACTGTTATTGTCGAATACTTTTATATAAATATATAAAAAAATTCTATTAAAGTGATTTGTGGTCAAATTCTGGATGATATCTATGTGTTTAGCTCCCTTAGACACCACCCCTTTCTCTGCATATATATATATATATATATATATATATATACAATTTTATGATAACCAATAGCAAGCAATCACCTCTGTGTGGTCTGAAGTCCAAAAGCAAAGACCGGCACTCCTTTGTTACATTGGTAATTGCGTCCTGGTGCCATCTAATCCCACGAAGGATAAATTGTATACAGTTCGCAGTAGCGGCACTCAGCGATGACTTCTCCAAGGAATTAAAACACCATCACTCTGGATTTGTATCTTGATGAAAGGGTCTAATTAAATCATTCTGATACGTTGATATAATCCAGAGTGATGGTGTTTTAATTCCTTGTAGAAGTCATTACTGAGTGCCGCTACTGCTAACTATATATATACAGGTTGAGTATCCCTTATCCAAAATGCTTGGGACCAGAGGTATTTTGGAAATGGGGTTTTTCCGTATTTTGGAATAATTGCATACCATAATGAGATATCATGGTGATGGGACCTAAATCTAAGCACAGAATGCATTTATGTTACATATACACCTTATACACACAGCCTGAAGGTAATTTTAGCCAATATTTTTTATAACTTTGTGCATTAAACAAAGTGTGTCTACATTCACACAATTCATTTATGTTTCATATACACCTTATACACACAGCCTGAAGGTCATTTAATACAATATGTTTAATAACTTTGTGCATTAAACAAAGTTTGTGTACATTGAGCCATCAAAAAACAAAGGTTTCAATATCTCACTCTCACTCAAAAAAGTCTGTATTTCGGAATATTCCGTATTTCGGAATATTTGGATATGGGATACTCAACCTGTATATATATATATATATATATATATACATATATAGAAAGTATAGCTGCTCAGGCACTCCACAAAGTCCAATGCTGGACTGATGCTGCTCTGGTGCCCTCGCCAACCGGGAACCGGTGGTACACAATGGAAAAAACGAGGCGGCACTCAGAGACTTTCACTTCTATAATCTAATTGTGCAAATGGTGCAAAAGGTCACATCAACGTTTCAGGGACCTGGTACCCTTCTTCAGGATAACAGTGGTGCAAAACAAGAGTGTTTAAATAAGGTTAGAAACACTTACGCCCTGACCCCATTAAGTCACATGCTGCAGCGTTACCCTCCGGCCGCCTGCTCAGGACTTCCGCCCGGCTCACTGACGCCTCGGCGGGGCCGGAAGTGACGTCGTGGAAGCGAGCCGCGTCACCATGGCAACCGCTCGAGGCATACTCACTGTTCGAGCGTCTCCTCCCGGCCGTGTGTCTCACTTCCGCCCAGACGTCCACAAGTCCCGCGAGCTCTGGAGCCACATCACGGAAGCCAGCTGCGTTACCGTGGTAACGCTGTCTGCTGTGAATAAACATAATATCATACACTAACATAAGTGACAAAATAAGATGACCTTAGGAGGTCAATATAAAAGTGACAAATCATGTTGAAGTGCTAGTGCAAGCTGCAAAACAATTAAAAAGAACAATTACAAATATTCAAAGGTACAAAGACTAATGTGCATAATGACACCTCAAATGTTAACCTGGCCTACTGATATGTATCAAATATGGCAACAACATCCTGACCACTTTAACAATAAGAGCCCTGTGGCTTATGAAAAGATGGTGACAGCATGAGCGCATAGCGCCCAGACTGCATGACATCACCTTTCTAGACATGCTCTTGCTGGAACACTATTAGCCAGACGGAAATCAAAGGAAGTTAATTAGCCCCAAATTTTCATTTAGTCCCCCGGGTTTCAGAGTATTCAGCCTGTGAATCCACATGGACTCCAGCTGCAATAACTTGCAGCCCCTATCACCCCCCATATCGAATCAGGGACATGATCGATGATGCGATGTTTGAACGTGGCCATAGAATGTCTGAAGGTCACGAAATGTTTGGCCACAGGTTGATCGCCATTACCTGATGCCAAAGCATTTTGGATGGCCAGTCTATGCTGGGCCATTCTGATTTTGAACTGGCATTCCGTTTTGCCAATGTAATACCGCCCACATGGGCAGATAATGGCATAAATTACAAACTTTGTGCTGCATGTGAGTGGCCATTTGATTTTGTAATGTTTCCCTGAAAAGGGGATGGGCTATGGTGGTCCCTGGTGACATGTGGGAACATGTTGTGCAGCCGGTACATTTAAAACAGCCATTGCGCCTGGTCAAAAAGTGTGTGGGATTTACTCTAAATTTTGCCATGGCGGTTTTGACTAAAATATCCTTGATACTATGATACTTGATACTTGATATAATGTTTATATCTGAACACTACAGATTACACATCATAGTGCCTTAGATTGCTTGGAGACAGCGAGACATACTGCACTTTAGACAAGGATCCATCTTCAGAGTACAAATCAGAATTAATTCAGCTGTTGGAACAGGCAAAGTTGGAAGGCTTGATCTCGGAAGACATCTTTGAGAAGCTGTTACCTGACAAACCGGTGGTTCCTCTATTTTACACCATCACCAAGGTCCACAAGGACGCACAGAGACCCCCGGGCAGACCCATAATTTCTGCCCGTGGGTCTCTGTGTGAGCCAGTGGCCATTTTCTTGGACACTTACTTACAACCGTGCATTCAGGGCATCTGTACATATTTGAAGGACTCCAGTACATTATTACAGACATTTAGTACCATTGATGAGATTCCAACAGATGTTTCTTTGGCTACGGTGGACGTCACCAGCCTGTACACCTGCATTCCTCACCAGCAGGGGTTGCAGGCTGTGAGACGTCTAATTGTGTGGAATGTGCTTTACACTGGGCCAGATATTGATTTATTCATTGAGCTGTTACAGTTCACTCTGACGCACAATTTTTTCATCTTTGACGGAAGGTTCTACAGGCAGCGAACGGGGTGTGCCATGGGGTCCTCCGTGGCACCCTCGTTCGCCAATGCCTTCATGTGGGAAACAGAGCATGAATTATTCCTGGCCAATAAGGCTATTGCTGACAGATTGTTTGTCTATTATCGTTATATAGACGACGTGTTGATTTTCTGGCGTGGTGAGATACAGGAGTTGAGTTCATTGAATCACATAACCAGTCTGATAGTCCAGCCAAACTCACCATGACCAGTAGCCCAGTAGAAATCTGTTTCCTTGACATTTCTATTAAACTACAGGAGGGCAAAATTACCACATGTCTTTATAGAAAGCCCACCGATCGCAATACGATTCTGCGATACGATAGTTTTCACCCTACATCTACCATTAGGGACAAAGGGTGCAGGTGCACCATACACCATTAAAATTATTATAACCATAATATAATATTTGAGGTTCTTGGCATATATTGGCCAGTATATGAGCCTGCCCACCTGCTTCACGGTGACCTCATCGGACAGGTCCCTGACACTATAGGGGTTCACCTCCGGGACGCAGAGCACCCCCAGACCACCCCAGCCAAACCACCCCAGGGCATCACACAGAAAAAAGGATAGGAGTGAAAGATCAGTGTTAAGCAAATGAAAGAGGCTGCTGAATGTAAAAGAAAAGAAGAGGACAGCAGTAAAGTGTTAGAATGTGAAGTTTAGCTGAGCAGTGTTAGAAGTGTAAAAAATATGTGAAAAAAGCTACATAAATATAAACAAACACAATGTGATATAAGTGTTAAAAGTAAATGTATATTGCTCTGGCTGGGCCACTTGGGGCATCACCACCTTACAAGTTATTGCAGCTGGAGTCCATGTTGATTCACAGGCTGAATACTCTGAAACCCGGGGGACTAAATGAAAATTTGGGGCTAATTAACTTCCTTTGATTTCCGTCTGGCTAATAGTGTTCCAGCAAGAGCATGTCTAGAAAGGTGATGTCATGCAGTCTGGGCGCTATGCGCTCATGCTGTCACCATCTTTTCATAAGCCACAGGGCTCTTATTGTTAAAGTGGTCAGGATGTTGTTGCCATATTTGATACATATCAGTAGGCCAGTTTAACATTTGAGGTGTCATTATGCACATTAGTCTTTGTACCTTTGGATATTTTTAATTGTTGTTTTTAATTGTTTTGCAGCTTGCACTAGCACTTCAACATGATTTGTCACTTTTATATTGACCTCCTAAGGTCATCTTATTTTGTCACTTATGTTAGTGTATGATATTATGTTTATTCACAGCAGACAGCGTTACCACGGTAACACAGCTGGCTTCCGTGATGTGGCTCCAGAGCTCGCGGGACTTGTGGACGTCTGGGCGGAAGTGAGACACACGGCCGGGAGGAGACGCTCGAACAGTGAGTATGCCTCGAGCGGTTGCCATGGTGACGCGGCTCGCTTCCACGACGTCACTTCCGGCCCGCCGAGGCGTCAGTGAGCCGGGCGGAAGTCCTGAGCAGGCGGCCGGAGGGTAACGCTGCAGCATGTGACTGAATGGGGTCAGGGGGTAAGTGTTTCTAACCTTATTTAAACACTCTTGTTTTGCACCACTGTTATCCTGAAGAAGGGGACCAGGTCCCCGAAACGTTGATGTGACCTTTTGCACCATTTGCACAATTAGATTATAGAAGTGAAAGTCTCTGAGTGCCACCTCGTTTTTTCCATTGTATATATATATATATATATATATATAAGAAGAAAAATGTATAGACTGGTGCGCTTCTTCAGGGATCGACCGTAAAAGTGGAATCCTTTTCCGTATAAGTAAAATTGCTGATATAATAGCCTCAAATGGTTAGTAACACAGTCTCACAAGCTTAAATAAGTCTTAATAGGCACCCTCCACTCTTCAGGGCGGCAGCTCAGTTCCTCAGTATACCAGAGGTATATGGCGTGGGTTCTGTAGCAAAGAGAGGAGAAGAACAAGCGCCTATGGTGCAATAAGTTTTTATATGTGTTTGGATGACACTGTGGTGGGATATATATGCGTACCAGATAATTTCTTTAAACCACGTCAAATAGATAGAAGTCAGTCAGAAAATTTCTTGCTGGCAACACCATCAGATACTTTCTTTAAACCACGTCAAATAAATAGATGTCAGTCAAAGTATTTCTTGCTGGCAACACCATCTGAGAGTACGCGTGGATGTCAGGATGTACGGCTCCGGCTGCACTGCACTGAGCCTCAGACAGCTGTTTCGCTTTCCGGCTTCCTCAGTGTCTCACTGAGGAAGCCGGAAAGCGAAACAGCTGTCTGAGGCTCAGTGCAGTGCAGCCGGAGCCGTACATCCTGACATCCACGCGTACTCTCAGATGGTGTTGCCAGCAAGAAATACTTTGACTGACATCTATTTATTTGACGTGGTTTAAAGAAAGTATCTGATGGTGTTGCCAGCAAGAAATTTTCTGACTGACTTCTATCTATTTGACGTGGTTTAAAGAAATTATCTGGTACGCATATATATCCCACCACAGTGTCATCCAAACACATATAAAAACTTATTGCACCATAGGCGCTTGTTCTTCTCCTCTCTTTGCTATATATATATATATATATATATATATATATTATCAATGGCGGCACTCAAGGGGACTTAGAATAGCATAGAAAAGGAGTCCAAACTCCTGACAGCAGAATAAAAAATATTAAAGATGAGCGCTTTTGTACATTGATTTGTATTGTGGTGACGGGTTATGGCATTCACACAATTGTTTATTCTTTGGTTGCCAGGTTACTGACGTAGCGGCGGGAGGAGGAGTAGAGGACCCAGCGTGGTGCGGTGTACGTCATCAGTCCCCGACGGCCGCAGAGGAGTGAGGTAGCAGCAGGTGGGGGAAGCTGTGGGCGGCAGACGGGGAACGATATGAACGGCCCGCACTGCAAGTGGATGATGTCATCCTGGCCCGCCACAACGCCACACCTGAATGTAATTCAGCATGTAGAGGGGTGTAAGTATAAATGTTTCTTTTATTGTATTGTCTGTTGGTTCTGACGAAAGTTCTGAAAAATACAACTGAAACGTTAACTTGCTGTCAGGAGTTTGGTCTCCTTTTTTATGCTATTCTAAGTCCCCTTGAGTGCCGCCATTGGTAATATATAAATCACACGAGTGTTGGAGGGCACCGGGGCATCGTAGAAGGAGGGATTGAGTGACGGACACAAAGATTATATATATATATATATATATATATATATATCTCACCCACAGGAACAGTGAATGGCACTCCAGAGGCAATGTTTCAGTTGTAAAAAGATGTCTTATTAAACCGATGTTTCGGGGTATATACCCCATTCTCAAGACATTGACAAGTAGACAAACACACAATACACTTACCCACCATAAATACCCATCCTCTGTGTCCCCGCTTCCCGCCACCGCACTCACGTCACGAGCAGCCGGAAGTTGCCAGAAGCAGCACTTCCAGGTCGTAGGCCCCGGTGGTTACCATGGTAAAGCAACGGTTTGCGTTCCACTGGAGGCGCCTGACACATCACCGCCGGCCGCCACGCTACGGAGAGGAATTGGGGGAGAGTTAGAGAATAGTACACATAAAACAACATATAATAACCCAACAAAAACATACTATAATAAAGTACATATATAGATACATAACGTTATATACAAGTACAGCAGTATACAGTTAGGTAATCACTATGGTGACATCAACCCCCTCAGGTAGAATCAAAACTACTAAAACCAATTACAGCTCCAACACGTTACTATTAGCCATCCTGCGAATACACCGCTACCCATATATTAGCGCTATCGGTGATAGCACAAAATTATGTTAACTAATATCCATTACATTACATTAAAGGCCCATCTGGACTCCGCCAGTAGCAACACCTTCCGTCGATCCCCATCCCTCACAGATAGGGGGATGTGATCGATCATAAAGTACTTTAACATCGACAGAGCATGTCCTTTTTCTTTAAAATGGCGGGCCACTGGTTGGATTTCTCCCAGCCAGGTGGATAGCTGATCGATGGAGTGCCTTCCGTTCGCAGAATTGCCACGACATCTGACCAACGTAATATAAGCCACAAGGACAATAAATTACATACTGTAGATCACAAATTCAGCTTTGCAAGTCAATACATGCCTAATTTTGTAAATGTTATCACTATGTGGGTGCTTGAATTTTTTGCACTGCGTCATATATTTACACGTTGTGCAATTAAAGCAGCTATAACACCCGGGGGGTTTAAAGTATACATTAGGCTCTGGTTTTAACCTCATCCCGGACACATTAGATTTTACCAATATGTCTTTCAAGTTACGGCCACGTTTAAAAGCAGCAATAGGTCTTATATTAGAAAAACTTGGGAGATCCTTGTCAGATTTAATTATAGGCCACAATGACCGAGTGGCATGTTTTATAATAGGGCTCACAACTGAGTATGAGCTAACCCAAGTCAAAATATTAGAATTCGATCTAGCCTATTGCTGTAACAGTTGAGATCTAGGTATACTCATAATATTGTGTTTTTGACTCAATAGTACATCCTGATTGTAGCCTCGCTGTACAAACTTAACAATCAATGTATCCAACCTATCCGAGAGTACTGCTCTATCACTAACAATCCTAGCAACCCTCATCATCTGTGATAGAGGAAGACCGCGCTTCAGCGCGGGCGGATGATGACTATTAGCTCTCAAGAAGGTGTTACGGTTCACATCTTTAAAATAGACATGAGTGCTTATAGTACTGTCCCTTATCAGAACTTTAGCATCAAGAAATTGCATGATCTCAGAACTACACAAATAAGTGTATTTGATATAGTACTCCATGCCATTTATCTCCTCCATCAAAGATTCAAAACTGGCTATACCCCCGGTCTACAAGATAAAAATATCATCTATGTACCGGGAGTATAGCAACAGGTGCCAATTCACCTCTGGGCGATTTAAGAACAACCACATTGAACATGAAAACGTTCACATACGCCAGGGCCACTGCGAATCCCATGGCGCAGCCACGTAATTGAAGAAAAAACTGACTATCATAAAGAAAATAATTGCGATGCAGTGTTAATACTAGCATCTGTATAAAGAAATCATGATCAAAAATTACACGATCAAGGAAATCTCTCAAAAAGAGGTGCATGGCCTCCACACCATCTACATGTGCTATGGAGGTGTAGAGGCTACACACATCCAAACAACACATAATTGTACCCCCAGGTACATCATGAAGACCCTGCAACAATTTAATAAAACTGGTTGTGTCCTTAAGAAAAGATTTCTTTAAAGGGAGTAATGGCTGTAAAATAAAGTCCAGTAATTGAGCGATAGTTTGCAATAAAGAGTCTCTGACGGAAATGATGGGCCTTCCGGGAGGTTTTACATTGTCCTTATGCAGCTTAGGGAGTGTGTATAAAATTGGGACCCTTGGAGCTTGCCTGAATAAAATCTTATGCATGGCTGATGTTATGAGTCCATTATCAACAGCAGAATTGAGAATAGATAGAATTTCTCTCTGGAATTCTTTTGTGGGATCACACTGCAGTTTACGATATACATCACTCTCTGAGAGCTGCCATTCAATTTCATATTTGTAATCATGAAAGTTCTGAACTGCAATAGCCCCGTCCTTGTTGGCGGGCCTAATTATACTGTCCTTGCATCTTGAGTGCCATTGATTCTTCCCTTGTTGGGTTCCTCTGGATCTTTGCTGTTGCTGCTACATACCCGGAGACAGAGTCATCCAAAAGTCGGTTGAAAGTCTTAAGTGACGGATTATTAGATGACGGATCAAATACTGACTGTGAATGTGTTTGAATAAAATTGTCAAAAACAGAAACGGTAATGCTGGTTGGTCTGGACTGGTAATACTCTGTAAGACGCAATTTATGGGCCAATTTATGTTGGTCCCGCTTCCACTCAAACTCGTTGTGCATGTTCGTTGGTACAAAGGACAAACCTTTCTGTAATACCTGAATTTCCACCTCAGTCAGGACCCTATCCGAGAGGTTAAAGATCAACCCATCTTGTTTTTGTTTCTCTTGTTTTGGCCACCCCAGCAGGTGGCAGATTGTACCGAGGAGTAGATTGGTCTGGTCCCTGCCCTAAAGGGACCGCTGCATTCAGGTCACCAGAGTCAGATACAACAAACTCACTGTCACTGTTACTGTTGGATGTTGCTGTTGTTTGACGTTTCTCTGCCAAGGTCTACGTCTCGATTCACGGGGTGCAATACGCCGTTCTCCTGCCCCTGAGAACCAGCGATAAACTTTGTTTTCTTCATAGTCGTTATCCACTATGTGTTTTTTATTTCGCTTAAATTTAAGGAGATCTTTCCGGTATTGTTCACAATTTTAATCTAATTTCATCACCCAGCTAGCATTATTAGGATCACTGAGTAGTTTCTTAGACTCTTTCTCCAAGATTTTGATTTTGCCACAGGTTACTTCGAGCCCATGACGTGACTCTTTGATTACTAAGACCATCAGGTCCAGTGCACAATGATTAAGGTACCGACCCATTTTCTTACAAATTCTGGATTATTTCTTCCAATAATGGGTGAATTCTTTGATCAAAAACCCCATGGGATTTTCCTCTCTCGATAATAATCTGAGAGTGAAGAGGCATGTAATATATAATCAATCTCACGGCATTTAAGTTTAAACAGATGAAAATAGACATCCTCAATATATTGTTTGGAATCCTGACCAGACAGGAACCCGAGGGGGTTGATGTCACCATAGTGATTACCTAACTGTACACTGCTGTACTTGTATATAACGTTATGTATCTATATATGTACTTTATTATAGTTAATGTGTCCAACCTCAGCACCATCCAAAGTAACACATAATTCCCTTTTGAATATTTCAGTAGGATCCCTAGCTAATTTCTTATAGACACATGTATCTGCTAATTGCTAATCTATTTCCTTGCAATATACATCCAAATCTTGTATCACCAGGGCGCCCCCTTTGTCCGCCTGTCTAAAAATCAAATTCTTATTCTCCGACAAACCCCTAAGGTGGTGTACGAGATTGTGTGCCCTTGTGGCCTTGCTTACGTAGGGAAAACAGAGTGTAGCTTTAAAGAGATGATAACAGTGCACCGTTCGGCAATAAGGAAAGCCATTAGTACAGGTACGAGTAATCAGCCAGTGGTGCGTCATTTTGTAGATGCAGCCCATAATTTATCCACATTACGCTATCGTATGATAGACCATGTCCCTCCGAGTTTGAGAGGGGGGGACCGGGGAGGTAAACTATTAAGATGTGAAAGTAAAAGGATTATGAGGTTGGATACATTAACTCCTAAAGGGTTAAATGACAATTAGATTTTGAGCTGTTTTCAATAATTGTGTATGTTTGATCTGTTTTACATATATTACCTGCTTTATTGTAGTTCATTGCTGAGATGATATACTGTTAGTGATTAAGTGTTTATGTGTGTTATTAGTTGTAGAAATGCACAAGTGGTTTCTAGAGGTTCTTAATGATGTTTTAATATTGACACACCTGTTGAATAATGAAGTCACTGGTAAGGTTCCGGGAAGGTGTTCCCGGAAGTGGAGGGGAGTGATTTACCTGGTGGAATGGTTATTTAAGCATGGTTCATTGTTGCATTTGTATCCTGAAGACAAAGTAAATCTTTGAAACGTTGATTTCATGATACATGGTGTGGAGAATTTATTTCAGCCCGAGGAGTGCCGCCAATCTATGGAGTATATATATATATATATATATATCTAGAGAAATACGGCAGCACTCTCAGGGCTTTGAGTAGAAGTAATAATGCAGAGGCAACTAGTGCCTATGATTCATCAACATTTCAGTTTTATTTTAAAAACTTTCGTCAGGATACAGAAGTTAAACATACACATACCTTTATAGAAGAAACGCCAACAGTGCAGACTTGTGGTCCCGGGGTCGTGGCTGGGGTAAGCGACGTCACACCATTTGCGACCGGTGCCGAGTCCACACCGATAGCCCATCAGCCGTTGCCTGGAAACCATGACAGACAACAACAATGAAAAAAAAAATCTAAAAAGTGAAAAAAAAGAGTGAACGAAAATCATTCACCAAATTATGTACAGGAATGTGAATATCATGAGCGTGATCCAGTACAACGTATACAGCATAAACAGTGTAGAACTCAAGCTGACTGTATGTAAAAATATAGTCTCTAGGTTAAGCATAACTACTCTCATGAGCGTTGAATTGCTGACTATAAATTAGTCAAAAATGGAGAGCATGCATATCTCTAGATGCTGTAGAGAACATCACCTATATGACTATAACAACCTAAAAATAGAGGCGTTTAACGGCTAGGCTGCGCCGACATTAGTGACCACTACTTATGGATGCAGAGCATATGCAAAACATATGGACTATAACAAAGATAGACTATACCGAAATAAAACTTATTTGAAGACCATAGACACTTGGTTGTAGTCAGGATATATTAATTACATCACAATTAGCAGTTCCATGAAATGTATTCATTGAGCCCAGCAGGGGACACGGTGTTAAGTTTATGTATCCAACGGGTCTCTAGACGTAGAAGTTGTTTCCCTCTGTCTCCCCCCCTGATACTGGCAGGTATGTGGTCTATGATTTTGTTCTTAGGCGATGACACAAATTATGCTGGAATAATTTAAAATGTTGATCGGGTTGATCCTGACTGCCTCCTTCAAGGGCATGTCTGATGGCCATTCTGTGTGTGGCCATTCTCTTTTTGAACATACATGTAGTTTTGCCGACATAGAATAGTCCGCATGGGCATCAAATGTAGTAAATAACATATCTGGTGCTGCAGGTGAGTATATGCTTGATTGGGATACAGGCTCCCGTGTGTGGATGGTTGAAATCTTTACCAGTCTCCATGTATCCGCAGGTTATTCAGCCGTTGCATTTGTAGCATCCTGGTTTGCGACTTAGAAAATGTGTCTGTCCCATATTTACAGTTTCAGAAATGTCATTTCTGATCAACAGGTCCTTCAATTTTTGTTCCTGGTTAAGCTAGGCAGAATTTTAGTATTTTTTGCAAACTGCAGGTCGGAATCCAGTGCCACCACTGGCCAAAGTTCTTTGGATTTTTTTTGTGATTTTAGCACTGAAGGGATATTCCTGTAAAAATACTTGTTTTTTTTGAGATTGCGGTTTTGGGTGTTAAAGGTGCTAATAGTTGGGACCTAGGGATTCTCAATGCTCCTTTTTTGCCTGCTGTAAAAATTGTTTTGTATATGCTCTGCATCCATAAGTAGTGATCACTAATGTCGACGCAGCCTAGCCATTAAACGCCTCTATTTTTAGGTTGTTATAGTCATATAGGTGATGTTCTCTACAGCATCTAGAGATATGCACGCTCTCCATTTTTTACTAAATTATCTCATGCTCAGTATGATTTATAGTCAGCAATTCAACGCTCATGAGATTAGTAATGCTTAATCTAGACAATATTTTTACATACAGTCAGCTTGAGCTCTACACTGTTTATGCTATATACGTTGTAGTGGATCACGCTCATAATATTCACATTCCTGTACATAATTTGGTGAATGATTTTCTTTCACACTTTTTTTTCACTTTATATATTTTTTTCATTTATTTATTTCATTGTTGTCTGTCATGGTTTCCAGGCAACGGCTGACGGGCTATCGGTGTGGACTCGGCACCCGTCGCAAATGTTGTGACGTCACTTACCCCAGCCGCGGGCCCGGGACCATGAGTCTGCACTGTTGGCGTTTCTTCTATAAAGGTATGTTGTGTATGTTTAACTTCTGTATCCTGACTAAACTTTTTAAATAAAACTGACACGTTGATGAATTATAGGCAGTAGTTGCCTCTGCATTATTACTTCTACTTAAAGCCCTGAGAGTGCCGCAGTATTTCTCCAGCTCTATATTCTGCTTTTAGTGGTAAGGAGGGCACCCATTACCTATTTCAGGACGGAGTGTCGGCCATCACAAAGCTATATATATATATATATATATATATATATATATATATATATGAAAGTAGAGGAAGAAACAGCAGAGCTCCTATAGTGTAGTATCCCTTGAGTTAATTTTCGTCACACGCAAGAATAAATATTGCATACCAGATTACGGCTTGATTTAAGTCCTATCGGTCCCCAGGTCTTCTAGTCCACTTCTCTGTCGGAATCTAGATAGAATCAGGAGACAGGGAATCGCTATATAGCGTAGTAATTACTCGTAGATTGGTGTCAAAATTTTACGTCTCGTATAAGATTACATGCGTACCAGATAAAACAATTATTTGTGCCGGTCAGTATAAATACTTCAGTACTGGTCCTCATCAGATGGTAGCAGTCATCTGGAAACCCTTGGATAATATAGTAATGCTCCAATCAATAGTTCTTATAGGAATTTACAAATTTATTGGATATACAGAAATTATAAAAAAAAGTTTAAATAGCTTAGCTTTAAATGACATAAATGTCAGCAATGGTCAGTCGGCAAGTCGATAGTTCAGTGTCTCAACGCGTTTCGCCCAGCTCAGGGCTTCATCAGGAGATACCAACATGCTGTAGTGAGGTCCCATTTATACCCACAACAATTATTGCTTAATTATGCGAATTACTTCCGGTTCGCGTCATCGGCGAAACCGGAAGTAGTAATCCGTTTAATGAATCTAACAATATGCTGCCTTAATAGAATATCGATCACTATATAGTGACCACAGACATCATCCTGTTTTAGTTTGGGATGTAGATCCCCTGTAAATCAGACACCGTGGTCTGTTTACAAATTGCGCTACTCGGCACCTGACTTCCGGCGGGTGTGCGTCACCGCCGGAAGTGACGTAACTCCCACGGCTGCGTCTTTGCTCAGCAGCACTAGTGTGTGTGAGGGAGATAGAACCCTAGCCACATGGCTAATTAGCATAAGTAAACAAAGCGGGTCTATTCATATCGATGGCTGATGAGATACAGGGAAAATAACTGGATTTACCAACAGTGCAGATCCATATATATCTATAAATATATAATATATATAAACATATGTACATTCATATAAACATAAAAACGTATATATATAAAAAAAATACACAATTTTAGGAAACAATAAAGATTATTAAAAAAGTTTCTATAAAAATATTTATAAAAAGATATATGAGAATAAGTTAAGATATTGGACCTCTTTAAAACCACACAGAAAATAGAAATTAGTAATAATAAATGCATATATATATATAGCAGCTATATGTTAACGAGATGTAGTGACGTGTCCCAAGCAATTATTAATAGTGAGGACATGTTTAAAAAAATAGAAATATATTCTGAAGTAGGGGGGGGGGGGGGTTTGGTTTGATTGATAACTCTGTAAACGCTCTATTAAAGTGTGCACGCTCAGGAATTCATAGTGATATTTAGACCGGATTGAAATAGGAAGGCTACATCTTTATGGACAACTAATGCTGTACCTGGATTTATAGAACACTCCAAGTAAAAAAAGGGGGTTAAGAAATCTAATGTTTGCAGTTGGGGGGGGTACTTATAAAAATGGTACTATTTCATAGCCCTCATTGTGACCATAGGGAGACATAGTATTCAAAGTAAAAATCCAATACATCTCACGTTGAGAAAGTTTTTTCAAAAGGTCACCACCTCTTGGGCCCAATTTGACATGTTCGATTGCTTTGAATGTTAAAGTAATTACGAAGAATTTCATCAAAACAGTTGATACGAATAGCTATTTACACTATAGAAGTGGTCACACTCAAAATTGGAAAAACAGCATTCCCTTTTCACAGATGCACAGGATTAAAAGAAATTGCAATACTACAGAAACCTTCACAGAACAATCTCGGATTTATGCTGAACGCTTTAAAGAAAGGGGATATCCGGATCACATCATCAAGGAAGCAGTAAGAAGAGGTGGCGATCTAAACAGAGAAGAAATACTTAAACCTAAAGATAAAAAGGAGGGAGATAAGAAGAAATTATGTCCTCCATTCATTACACAATATAACAACGAGGAACTAAAAATCAGGAAGGTGCTCTCCAAACACTGGCACATTCTGAAGATGGACCCTATCCTTACAGAACTGCTTCCTGAACGTCCAGAAATTATATTCAGAAAGGCACAAAATCTAAAAGAAATTCTAGCACCAAGCATGTTAAGATGCTCACGCAACATTCCCACAGGTCTCCCGAAGTGTACTGGTATGTACAAATGTAGGCACTGCAATATGTGCAAATTTGTCCATCCAAATCGAAGGATGTTCCATAACACTGATAATACGAAAGAATACAAAATCAAAGACTTTATCAACTGCAACACAAAGTCAGTGATATATATGATCGAGTGCGGGTGTCATTTGAAATATATAGGGAAGACAAAGAGACCATTAAAATTGCGGATCCAAGAGCACGTGAGGAATGTTAAAAACAAAGTAGAGAGCCATCCACTCTCCAGACACTTTGCGACGACCCACAGCTCAAACCCGGACACTTTAACATTCAAAGCAATCGAACATGTCAAATTGGGCCCAAGAGGTGGTGACCTTTTGAAAAAACTTTCTCAACGTGAGATGTATTGGATTTTTACTTTGAATACTATGTCTCCCTATGGTCACAATGAGGGCTATGAAATAGCACCATTTTTATAAGTACCCCCCCAACTGCAAACATTAGATATCTTAACCCCCTTTTTTACTTGGAGTGTTCTATAAATCCAGGTACAGCATTAGTTGTCCATAAAGATGTAGCCTTCCTATTTCAATCCGGTCTAAATATCACTATGAATTCCTGAGCGCGCACACTTTAATAGAGCGTTTACAGAGTTATCAATCAAACCAAAAAAAACACCCCCCCCCCCCCCCCCTACTTCAGAATATATTTCTATTGTTTTAAACATGTCCTCACTATTAAAAATTGCTTGGGACACGTCACTACATCTCGTTAACATATAGCTGCTATATATAGTATGCATTTATTATTACTAATTTCTATTTTCTGTGTGGTTTTAAAGAGGTCCAATATCTTAACTTATTCTCATATATCTTTTTATAAATATTTTTATAGAAACTTTTTTAATAATCTTTATTGTTTCCTAAAATTGTGTATTTTTTTATATATATACGTTTTTATGTTTATATGAATGTACATATGTTTATATATATTATATATTTATAGATATATATGGATCTGCACTGTTGGTAAATCCAGTTATTTGCCCTGTATCTCATCAGCCATCGATATGAATAGACCCGCTTTGTTTACTTATGCTAATTAGCCATGTGGCTAGGGTTCTATCTCCCTCACACACACTAGTGCTGCTGAGCAAAGACGCAGCCATGGGAGTTACGTCACTTCCGGCGGTGACGCACACCCGCCGGAAGTCAGGCGCTGAGTAGCGCAATTTGTAAACAGACCACGGTGTCTGATTTACAGGGGATCTACATCCCAAACTAAAACAGGATGATGTCTGTGGTCACTATATAGTGATCGATATTCTATTAAGGCAGCATATTGTTAGATTCATTAAACGGATTACTACTTCCGGTTTCGCCGATGACGCGAACCGGAAGTAATTTGCATAATTAAGCAATAATTGTTGTGGGTATAAATGGGACCTCACTACACCATGTTGGTATCTCCTGATGAAGCCCTGAGCTGGGCGAAACGCATTGAGACACTGAACTATCGACTTGCCGACTGACCATTGCTGACATTTATGTCATTTAAAGCTAAGCTATTTAAACTTTTTTTATAATTTCTGTATATCCAATAAATTTGTAAATTCCTATAAGAACTATTGATTTGAGCATTACTATATTATCCAAGGGTTTCCAGATGACTGCTACCATCTGATGAGGACCAGTACTGAAGTATTTATACTGACCGGCACAAATAATTGTTTTATCTGGTACGCATGTAATCTTATACGAGACGTAAAATTTTGACACCAATCTACGAGTAATTACTACGCTATATAGCGATTCCCTGTCTCCTGATTCTATCTAGATTCCGACAGAGAAGTGGACTAGAAAACCTGGGGACCGATAGGCCTTAAGTCAAGCCGTAATCCGGTACGCAATATTTATTCTTGCGTGTGACGAAAATTAACTCAAGGGATACTACACTATAGGTGCTCTGCTGTTTCTTCCTCTACTTTCAGATTTCCCTTTGGGCTACGTATATCTAGTGGCACTACTTGAAGAACTGAGCAGCCACCCGTTAAAACGGGGAAAGTGTGGACTATTTGACAAATTCAATCAAACTTAAGTTTTACTGGACTGGTCATTTGACCAAATTTATGTATGACTTTTTTTTATATATATCCTAACAGTAAGGAATTTTGCACAATTTGGACAAGCGCACTGATCCACTCTTTGTTTAAAAAATTTCTGTTATTCTTGGTATTTGTGATTAGAGCTGCTATCTAATTCTTTACTAATCCTACTGTATATAAGGAAAATGTTACGTCTTTGTGGGCTAAATAAGAAAAGGTCCGACCTATGTCAACAGGTGTTTAATGAGGAAAAGTCTATAAACAGAATAATGGTAACTGATAACATAGATTCCCTTTTCTGGGACATAGAAAAAACCTTGATAAAGGAAATTAAAACATGGTGGGATATTAAAGGGTTGGAACATTACCTTAAAGTAGATAGAATCCCAAGAGGCCTCAGACTTATCAAGAATCCAACAATTGTTACTGATAGGTCTGTATTTATGGAAGAATGGGATAAGATCCTCCATGACTGCTCAATCAATCTCATGAAGTTAATTGTGAAGGAAAAGAAGGCAGAACTTTCAGATTTAGAGGAGTTACTGAAAAATAAAGACATCAACTTGAACAAACATAAAGATAGTGAGGAATTTAAAATCAATGAAAAAGTCCTCAATAAAAAACTGGAAAAAATTGAGGAAGAGGTAATCAAGAATAAGGAACATAAATTCCTGAGAGATAAAAAGGATTACGAGAATGACAAAGTGAAGAAATGGACCAGAAACACAACCCAAGATAGAGGGAGGGGTAGACTACTAAGTAGATCCAATGACCAAAGCTGGAATAGGACAAAACAAAGACAGAGATCTACTTCATTTAAAGAATCAAGACCGAGACAAAACTCCTATAGAGGGAACAATCGGTATATAGCCTTTGACCGCCCCTCAACAAGTACAGCACAAGAAGTACAGGAGGGGGTTTTTTTACGCCACAGACAAGTAAAACCACACAGAGACAAGGAATATCAAGAAAAAATCAAAGAAAATGTTTATCATGCATCTCCACTAAAAAGAAGATTACAAGACGGGGAAAGAGAGGAGGAAGAAGAAAACCCCAGAAAAAGAAACTCCCGGTAACTGACCCCAAAGACAAAGGCATTTTCAATCTTTCTTCTCACAATTTAACACAACCACAGATCTCCCTACTCAGCAAAGGAGTCACATTTGCTCCTACTCATAAACCTGATAAATTCCAAATGTTTATTGATCTGAATAAATATGTGAGGAATCTAACCTTAAAAAGGCATTTTGCAAAGAAAGACAATGCGATCCTCACAAACTACAACTCCTCCAAATCAGGCCTCAAACTACCCTCTAAATTTTACCCTTTAGAGTCTAAGGGTTCACACATCAACATCTTTTATGATTTAGTAAAGAAGGACCTGATCGATGGAGAAGATTTCAAAATAAAGAAACAAAACCTCACCAACCATGAGAAACATGCACTAAAAGAACTGAAGGAAAATGAAACTATTATACTGAGACCGGCAGACAAAGGGGGTGGACTGGTAATACAGGATAAAGAAATATACATTAAAGAAGCACAACGACTACTAAGCGACACATCCTCGTACAAACCACAAGCAAAAGATCCCACGGAGGAATTTCTTGAGGAACTAAGAAAATTATTGACCCCAGCATTATATAAAAATATTATATCGAAGGATGAATATCAATACCTCCTGAACAATAATCCGACTATCCCCATCATGTACCACCTTCCAAAGATCCACAAGAGCCTGATATCACCTCCTGGTAGGCCTATTATAGCAGGAATAGATTCACTAATAGCACACTTATCTGAATATGTAGACGTGTTTTTAAAACCACATGTCCAGAATTTACCCTCCTTTTTAAAGGACACAACGAGTGTTTTAAACCTTTTAAAAGATTTTAAATGGGAAGAAAAATTTCTGTGGACTACAATTGACGTACAGGCACTTTACACCAGCATCACCCACGAAAAAGGTCTTGCAGCTTGTCGTGAGATTCTTGATACGGATGCAAAAATAAAAAAAGAACACTGTGACTTCATTTGTTCACTCATTGAGTTCATTTTAACACATAATTATTTCAAGTTTATGGACACATTTTATATCCAGACATGCGGCACAGCTATGGGTACGGTTTTCGCACCAAGTTATGCAAATATTCTAATGGGGATGTGGGAGAAGGAATTAATTTACCAGAATTGTCAGTTGAAGAACAATATCTGTTTTTATAAACGTTATATCGATGACATTATTTTAATCTGGAACGGAGTGGTGGAGAATTTTAATGATTTTATGAATTATATTCAAAATAATGATTTTAATTTAAAATTCACCTGCACTACAAGCAGAACCGAAGTAGAATTTCTGGATCTGGTCCTATCACATGATGGGGACAAAGTAATTACGAAGAATTTCATCAAAACAGTTGATACGAATAGCTATTTACACTATAGAAGTGGTCACACTCAAAATTGGAAAAACAACATTCCCTTTTCACAGATGCACAGGATTAAAAGAAATTGCAGTACTACAGAAACCTTCACAGAACAATCTCGGATTTATGCTGAACGCTTTAAAGAAAGGGGATATCCGGATCACATCATCAAGGAAGCAGTAAGAAGAGGTGGCGATCTAAACAGAGAAGAAATACTTAAACCTAAAGATAAAAAGGAGGGAGATAAGAAGAAATTATGTGCTCCATTCATTACACAATATAACAACGAGGAACTAAAAATCAGGAAGGTGCTCTCCAAACACTGGCATATTCTGAAGATGGACCCTATCCTTACAGAACTGCTTCCTGAACGTCCAGAAATTATATTCAGAAAGGCACAAAATCTAAAAGAAATTCTAGCACCAAGCATGGTAAGATGCTCACGCAACATTCCCACAGGTCTCCCGAAGTGTTCTGGTATGTACAAATGTGGGCACTGCAATATGTGCAAATTTGTCCATCCAAATTGAAGGATGTTCCATAACACTGATAATACGAAAGAATACAAAATCAAAGACTTTATCAACTGCAACACAACGTCAGTGATATATATGATCGAGTGCGGGTGTCATTTGAAATATATAGGGAAGACAAAAAGACCATTAAAATTGCGGATCCAAGAGCACGTGAGGAATGTTAAAAACAAAGTAGAGAGCCATCCACTCTCCAGACACTTTGCGACGACCCACAGCTCAAACCCGGACACTTTAACATTCAAAGCAATCGAACATGTCAAATTGGGCCCAAGAGGTGGTGACCTTTTGAAAAAACTTTCTCAACGTGAGATGTATTGGATTTTTACTTTGAATACTATGTCTCCCTATGGTCACAATGAGGGCTATGAAATAGCACCATTTTTATAAGTACCCCCCAACTGCAAACATTAGATTTCTTAACCCCCTTTTTTACTTGGAGTGTTCTATAAATCCAGGTACAGCATTAGTTGTCCATAAAGATGTAGCCTTCCTATTACAATCCGGTCTAAATATCACTATGAATTCCTGAGCGTGCACACTTTAATAGAGCGTTTACAGAGTTATCAATCAAATAAAAAAAACACCTCCCCCCCCCCCCCCCCCCCTACTTCAGAATATATTTCTATTGTTTTAAACATGTCCTCACTATTAAAAATTGCTTGGGACACGTCACTACATCTCGTTAACATATAGCTGCTATATATATATATATGCATTTATTATTACTAATTTCTATTTTCTGTGTGGTTTTAAAGAGGTCCAATATCTTAACTTATTCTCATATATCTTTTTATAAATATTTTTATAGAAACTTTTTTAATAATCTTTATTGTTTCCTAAAATTGTGTATTTTTTTATATATATACGTTTTTATGTTTATATGAATGTACATATGTTTATATATATTATATATTTATAGATATATATGGATCTGCACTGTTGGTAAATCCAGTTATTTGCCCTGTATCTCATCAGCCATCGATATGAATAGACCCGCTTTGTTTACTTATGCTAATTAGCCATGTGGCTAGGGTTCTATCTCCCTCACACACACTAGTGCTGCTGAGCAAAGACGCAGCCGTGGGAGTTACGTCACTTCCGGCGGTGACGCACACCCGCCGGAAGTCAGGCGCCGAGTAGCGCAATTTGTAAACAGACCACGGTGTCTGATTTACAGGGGATCTACATCCCAAACTAAAACAGGATGATGTCTGTGGTCACTATATAGTGATCGATATTCTATTAAGGCAGCATATTGTTAGATTCATTAAACGGATTACTACTTCCGGTTTCGCCGATGACGTGAACCGGAAGTAATTTGCATAATTAAGCAATAATTGTTGTGGGTATAAATGGGACCTCACTACACCATGTTGGTATCTCCTGATGAAGCCCCGAGCTGGGCGAAATGCGTTGAGACACTGAACTATCGACTTGCCGACTGACCATTGCTGACATTTATGTCATTTAAAGCTAAGCTATTTAAACTTTTTTTATAATTTCTGTATATCCAATAAATTTGTAAATTCCTATAAGAACTATTGATTGGAGCATTACTATATTATCCAAGGGTTTCCAGATGACTGCTACCATCTGATGAGGACCAGTACTGAAGTATTTATACTGACCGGCACAAATAATTGTTTTATCTGGTACGCATGTAATCTTATACGAGACGTAAAATTTTGACACCAATCTACGAGTAATTACTACGCTATATAGCGATTCCCTGTCTCCTGATTCTATCTAGATTCCGACAGAGAAGTGGACTAGAAGACCTGGGGACTGATAGGCCTTAAGTCAAGCCGTAATCCGGTACGCAATATTTATTCTTGCGTGTGACGAAAATTAACTCAAGGGATACTACACTATAGGCGCTCTGCTGTTTCTTCCTCTACTTTCAGATTTCCCTTTGGGCTACGTATATCTAGTGGCACTACTTGAAGAACTGAGCAGCCACCCGTTAAAACGGGGAAAGTGTGGACTATTTGACAAATTCAATCAAACTTAAGTTTTACTGGACTGGTCATTTGACCAAATTTATGTATGACTTTTTTTTATATATATCCTAACAGTAAGGAATTTTGCACAATTTGGACAAGCGCACTGATCCACTCTTAGTTTAAAATATATATATATATATATGTATTTATTCAAAATATATATGTGTGTGTTATGATCTATATATATATATATATATATATATATATTATTATTATTATTATTACTTTTTTTTTTCTCTCTCCAGTGCCAGGGTTAAAAGCACCCAGTAAGTAAGAAAGCAATCACTGGTGAGCTTTATGTTCCATTTAGGTTTTGATGCTTCATTTGTGAAAACACTTTGGGGGAGATGTCCTAAGCCTTGGCGTGTGATAAAGTGGCGAGAGATAAAGTATCAACCAATCAGCTCATAATTGCCACGCTATATGCTGTGTTTGAAAAATGACAGTTAGGAGCTGTTAGATTGGTAGTTTATCTCGCTCCAATGCTTAGTACATATGACCCTTTGTGTTCGATTGTGCCAATGTTTAACAAAAGGGCTAAACAATTGCTTTGTCTTTATAGACTGGGAAATAAATTTCCTTTTCTGAGATTAAACTTTAAACAACTTAATGTCATTTTAACTTTAGCGCAGCCATTGAACTTTGTGTACTTATCTGTTCTCGACGTACAATAAACAATATTCAACATACATTTATACAGAGTACAGAGCATTAGAAAGTTGCCTTTAATTGGCAAAAAAGTCTGATGAAAAAAAAAGGTTGATTGACACATATTTACAAAGTCTAATCATTACAGACGTCAAATATTTGCTGAAAAGAATCATTACAAGGGCAGTGAACTTTGCATAGGCCAGGGGAATGGTTGCAGGCTGCAGATTGCACGGGATCGATAACCCTTCTAGAGCTAAACGCTATTCTGTATTTCACAGCCAACACCTTAATGTGTGATTTTAACAGACTGATTTCAAATGTGTATCCATTTTCATTTTGCAAATAGTACTCTGCCTGGCATATATTAGCGTAATGATTTACTTGCCCCCACAGGTGGAATTCATAGGCCGAGAGAGGCGACAACCATTGATGACCTGTGGTATCAAACGTTCTTATCTTATACAAACATGTCATTGGATTATTGTCTCCCTTGACTTCAAACACAGTTTCAGGATGATGTCCTTTGAACTTTCCTTTAAATGTCAAACTGAATGCTGGGAACCTGGCCCTCTCATATAGCCCTGCACAATATTTTCCTAGAACGTTTTTTATGCAATATTTCTAAGTATTTTGTAAATAGAATGACAGGGAATATGAAAAAAAAAATTAGCAATACATGTCAGGGACGTGCGGTGAGCTAAATGGCTCAGGAGGCACTGGCTGGCACCAGAGCAAGATTTACATGTAATATATGAGCCAAAGGGTACATCTGGGCATTATACACAGGTGCAGCAGTATATATATGTGGGCATTATACACAGGTGCAGCAGTATAAACTCCTGGAAATCTGGTGAGCTTTGATCAGAGATGTACAGACCTGACCTGCCATAGACTTTTTACTAAATAGTTTTAGCTATAAAACTAATTAGAATAATGCAATGAGGATATTTCAAACATATTCTTTGTATTTTTTCATCTACTTTATACGGGATCAGTATGAAATCCCACTGGACAGGATCCCGGCGGTCGAAATACCGACACCGGAATCCTGACCAGCAGAATCCCGACAGGGGTGGCGAGTGGAACGCAGCCCCTTGCGTGCTCGCTGCGCTCGCCACGCTGCGGTCACGGTGCCTTGCTACGCTCGGCACACTATTATATTCTCCCTCTATGGGTGTCGTGGACACCCATGGAGGGAGAATATGTCGGGATTGTGCCGGTCGGGATTCCGGTGTCGGTATTTCGACCGCCGGGATTCCGTCCGGCGGGATCTTGACTGCAACCCCTTTATACTAGTGATGTGCCCCGGACATTTTTCGGGTTTTGTGTTTTGGTTTTGGATTCGGTTCCGCGCCCGTGTTTTGGATCCGGACGCGTTTTGGCAAAACCTCCCTGAAATTTTTTTGTCGGATTCGGGTGTGTTTTGGATTCGGGTGTTTTTTTTTACAAAAAACCCTCAAAAACAGCTTAAATCATAGAATTTGGGGGTCATTTTGATCCCATAGTATTATTAACCTCAATAACCATAATTTCCACTCATTTCCAGTCTATTCTGAACACCTCACACCTCACAATATTATTTTTAGTCCTAAAATTTGCACCGAGGTCACTGGATGACTAAGCTAAGCGACCCAAGTGGCCAACACAAACACCTGGCCCATCTAGGAGTGGCACTGCAGTGTCTGGCAGGATGGCAGATTTAAAAAATAGTCCCCAAACAGCACATAATGCAAAGAAAAAAAGAGGTGCAATGAGGTAGCTGTGTGACTAAGCCAAGTGACCCAAGTGGCCGACACAAACACCTGGCCCATCTAGGAGTGGCACTGCAGTGTCAGACAGGATGGCAGATTTAAAAAACAGTCCCCAAACAGCACATAATGCAAAGAAAAAAAGAGGTGCAATGAGGTAGCTGTGTGACTAAGCCAAGTGACCCAAGTGGCCGACACAAACACCTGGCCCATCTAGGAGTGGCACTGCAGTGTCAGACAGGATGGCAGATTTAAAAAACAGTCCCCAAACAGCACATAATGCAAAGGAAAAAAGAGGAGCACCGAGGTCGATGGATGGCTAAGCTAAGCAACCCAAGTGGCCGACACAAACCCTGGCCCATCTAGGAGTGGCACTGCAGTGTCAGACAGGATGGCAGATTTAAAAAATAGTCCCCAAACAGCACATGATGCAAAGAAAAAAAGAGGTGCAATGAGGTAGCTGTGTGACTAAACTAAGTGACCCAAGTGGCCGACACAAACACCTGGCCCATCTAGGAGTGGCACTGCAGTGTCAGACAGGATGGCAGATTTAAAAAATAGTCCCCAAAGAGCACATGATGAAAAGAAAAAAAGAGGTGCAATGAGGTAGCTGTGTGACTAAGCTAAGCGACCCAAGTGGCCGACACAAACACTTGGCCCATCTAGGAGTGGCACTGCAGTGTCAGACAGGATGGCAGATTTAAAAAAAATAGTCCCCAAACAGCACATGATGCAAAGAAAAAAAGAGGTGCAATGAGGTAGCTGTGTGACTAATCTAAGCGACCCAAGTGGCCGACACAAACACCTGGCCCATCTAGGAGTGACACTGCAGTGTCAGACAGGATGGCAGATTTAAAAAATAGTCCCCAAACAGCACATGATGCAAAGAAAAAAAGAGGTGCAATGAGGTAGCTGTGTGACTAAGCTAAGCGACCCAAGTGGCCGACACAAACACCTGGCCCATCTAGGAGTGGCACTGCAGTGTCAGACAGGATGGCACTTCAAAAAATAGTCCCCAAACAGCACATGATGCAAAGAAAAAAAGAGGTGCACCAAGGTCGCTGGATGGCTAATCTAAGTGACCCAAGTGGCCGACACAAACACCTGGCCCATCTAGGAGTGGCACTGCAGTGTCAGACAGGATGGCAGATTTAAAAAAATAGTCCCCAAACAGCACATGATGCAAAGAAAAAAAGAGGTGCAATGAGGTAGCTGTGTGACTAAACTAAGCGACCCAAGTGGCCGACACAAACACCTGGCCCATCTAGGAGTGGCACTGCAGTGTCAGACAGGATGGCACTTCAAAAAATAGTCCCCAAACAGCACATGATGCAAAGAAAAAAATAGGTGCACCGAGGTCGCTGTATGGCTAAGCTAAGCGACCCAAGTGGCCGACACAATCACCTGGCCCATCTAGAAGTGGCATTGCAGTGTCAGACAGGATGGCAGATTTAAAAAATAGTCCCCTAACAGCACATGATGCAAAGAAAAAAAGAGGTGCAATGAGGTAGCTGTATGACTAAGCTAAGCGACCCAAGTGGCCGACACAAACACCTGGCCCATCTAGGAGTGGCACTGCAGTGTCAGACAGGATGGCAGATTTAAAAAATAGTCCCCAAACAGCACATGATGCAAAGAAAAAAAGAGGTGCAATGAGGTAGCTGTGTGACTAAGCTAAGCGACCCAAGTGGCCGACACAAACACCTGGCCCATCTAGGAGTGGCACTGCAGTGTCAGACAGGATGGCAGATTTAAAAAATAGTCCCCAAACAGCACATGATGCAAAGAAAAAAAGAGGTGCACCAAGGTCGCTGGATGGCTAAGCTAAGCGACCCAAGTGGCCGACACAAACACCTGGCCCACCTAGCAGTGGTACTGCAGTTTTCTAGCAAGAGGATGAATGCTTCCATCCTCATGTGAATCTGAACCACTAGCCATGAACATAGGCCAGGGCCTCAGCCGTTCCTTGCCACTCCGTGTCGTAAATGGCATATTGGCAAGTTTACGCTTCTCATCAGACGCTTTTAATTTTGATTTTTGGGTCGTTTTACTGAACTTTTGTTTTTGGGATTTTACATGCTCTCTACTATGACATTGGGCATCGGCCTTGGCAGACGACGTTGATGGCATTTCATCGTCTCGGCCATGACTAGTGGCAGCAGCTTCAGCACGAGGTGGAAGTGGATCTTGATCTTTCCCTATTTTACCCTCCACATTTTTGTTCTCCATTTTTTAATGTGTGGAATTATATGACAGTAATATATCAATAGCAATGGCCTACTGTACCGTACTGCTATATATTATATACTGGTGGTCAGCAAAATTATGCACTGTCCTCCTACTATATATACTGCGCACAACTTAAATGCACCACAGGTATGGATGGATAATACACTTGACGACACAGAGGTAGGTAGAGCAGTGGACTACTGTACCGTACTGCTATATATTATATACTGGTGGTCAGCAAATGTATTCACTGTCCTCCTACTATATATACTGCGCATAACTTAAATGCACCACAGGTATGGATGGATAGTATACTAGATGACAGAGAGGTAGGTAGAGCAGTGGACTACTGTACTGTACTGCTATATATTATATACTGGTGGTCAGCAACATTCTGCACTGTCCTCCTACTATATATACTGCGCACAACTAAAATGCACCACAGGTATGGATGGATAGTATACTTGACGACACAGAGGTAGGTAGAGCAGTTGACTACTGTACCGTACTGCTATATATTATATACTGGTGGTCAGCAATATAATGCACTGTCCTCCTACTATATATACTGTACACAACTTAAATGCACCACAGGTATGGATGGATAGTATACTTGACGACACAGAGGTAGGTAGAGCAGTGGACTACTGTACCATACTGCTATATATTATATACTGGTGGTCAGCAAAATTATCCACTGTCCTCCTACTATATATACTGCGCACAACTAAAATGCACCACAGGTATGGATGGATAGTATACTTGATGACACAGAGGTAGGTAGAGCAGTGGACTACTGTACCGTACTTATATAATACTGGTGGTCACTGGTCAGCAAAATTCTGCACTGTCCTCCTACTATATACTACAATGCAGCACAGATATGGAGCGTTTTTCAGGCAGAGAACGTAGATATTTTCAGCACACTGAGCACAGATATTTGCAGCACACTGAGCACAGATATTTGCAGCACACTGAACACAACTGAGAGAACGCTGCACGTCCTCTCCCTATCATCTCCAATGCACGAGTGAAAATGGCGGCGACGCGCGGCTCCTTATATAGAATACGAATCTCGCGAGAATACGACAGCGGGATGATGACGTTCGGGCGCGCTCGGGTTAACCGAGCAAGGCGGGAGGATCCGAGTCTGCCTCGGAACCGTGTAAAATGGGGGAAGTTCGGGGGGGGGGTTCGGATTCCGAGGAACCGAACCCGCTCATCACTACTTTATACAGTAGTATTCGGGAGAAATGCAGTCTAAGCAGCCGCTAAGTCAGTCACAATCTTATGGTACAAACATTAGTATGACAGGAAAGTCTCTGCCTCATCTGCCTCACCCCAACACACGTCACTGACACATTATACTCTATTAAGTATCATGTATAAATAGGACTGTATAGTGACTGTAATGAATTATATGGAGACTCAAATTCTGTTACATTACATTGAGCAATAAAATGTACAATTATCACTGTATAAAGATAGCTAGAGATCTATTTTTATCCCTGTTTCCGCTGCTGACTTTTCCATTGGGATGATCCAAAAATAACATTTCAGCCTTTTCAATTTGCAAAAATGTAAAAATTCAGAGACAATTGAAGATTTTGTTCATATAATTTCTTTGAAAGAGGAGGTCCCACGCAGTGGAGGATTAAGCATTATTAGGGTGCATCTTCTCCGCTCCCATTTAAATAAACCTTTGTTGAACACAAATGAGGAGTAACAAGCTAGTATTTGTAATTACGCTGGAGAGTTACAAGCATAGTAAACCATTGCATACTGTATTCTGTAGTTTCAATCAGGTTTACTAACTCACTCATAGCTGCCTGTTATTCTGTTTACACTAGAGATGAGCGCCTGAAATTTTTCGGGTTTTGTGTTTTGGTTTTGGGTTCGGTTCCGGTGCCGTGTTTTGGGTTCGAACGCGTTTTGGCAAAACCTCACCGAATTTTTTTTGTCGGATTCGGGTGTGTTTTGGATTCGGGTGTTTTTTTCAAAAAACACTAAAAAACAGCTTAAATCATAGAATTTGGGGGTCATTTTGATCCCAAAGTATTATTAACCTCAAAAACCATAATTTACACTCATTTTCAGTCTATTCTGAATACCTCACACCTCACAATATTATTTTTAGTCCTAAAATTTGCACCGAGGTCGCTGTGTGAGTAAGATAAGCGACCCTAGTGGCCGACACAAACACCGGGCCCATCTAGGAGTGGCACTGCAGTGTCACGCAGGATGTCCCTTCCAAAAAACCCTCCCCAAACAGCACATGACGCAAAGAAAAAAAGAGGCGCAATGAGGTAGCTGTGTGAGTAAGATTAGCGACCCTAGTGGCCGACACAAACACCGGGCCCATCTAGGAGTGGCACTGCAGTGTCACGCAGGATGGCCCTTCCAAAAAACCCTCCCCAAACAGCACATGACGCAAAGAAAAAAAGAGGCGCAATGAGGTAGCTGTGTGAGTAAGATTAGCGACCCTAGTGGCCGACACAAACACCGGGCCCATCTAGGAGTGGCACTGCAGTGTCACGCAGGATGTCCCTTCCAAAAAACCCTCCCCAAACAGCACATGACGCAAAGAAAAAAAGAGGCGCAATGAGGTAGCTGTGTGAGTAAGATTAGCGACCCTAGTGGCCGACACAAACACCGGGCCCATCTAGGAGTGGCACTGCAGTGTCACGCAGGATGTCCCTTCCAAAAAACCCTCCCCAAACAGCACATGACGCAAAGAAAAAAAGAGGCGCAATGAGGTAGCTGACTGTGTGAGTAAGATTAGCGACCCTAGTGGCCGACACAAACACCGGGCCCATCTAGGAGTGGCACTGCAGTGTCACGCAGGATGTCCCTTCCAAAAAACCCTCCCCAATCAGCACATGATGCAAAGAAAAAGAAAAGAAAAAAGAGGTGCAAGATGGAATTGTCCTTGGGCCCTCCCACCCACCCTTATGTTGTATAAACAAAACAGGACATGCACACTTTAACCAACCCATCATTTCAGTGACAGGGTCTGCCACACGACTGTGACTGATATGACGGGTTGGTTTGGACCCCCCCCCCCAAAAAGAAGCAATTAATCTCTCCTTGCACAAACTGGCTCTACAGAGGCAAGATGTCCACCTCATCTTCACCCTCCGATATATCACCGTGTACATCCCCCTCCTCACAGATTATCAATTCGTCCCCACTGGAATCCACCATCTCAGCTCCCTGTGTACTTTGTGGAGGCAATTGCTGCTGGTCAATGTCTCCGCGGAGGAATTGATTATAATTCATTTTAATGAACATCATCTTCTCCACATTTTCTGGATGTAACCTCGTACGCCGATTGCTGACAAGGTGAGCGGCGGCACTAAACACTCTTTCGGAGTACACACTTGTGGGAGGGCAACTTAGGTAGAATAAAGCCAGTTTGTGCAAGGGCCTCCAAATTGCCTCTTTTTCCTGCCAGTATAAGTACGGACTGTGTGACGTGCCTACTTGGATGCGGTCACTCATATAATCCTCCACCATTCTATCAATGTTGAGAGAATCATATGCAGTGACAGTAGACGACATGTCCGTAATCATTGTCAGGTCCTTCAGTCCGGACCAGATGTCAGCATCAGCAGTCGCTCCAGACTGCCCTGCATCACCGCCAGCGGGTGGGCTCGGAATTCTGAGCCTTTTCCTCGCACCCCCAGTTGCGGGAGAATGTGAAGGAGGAGATGTTGACAGGTCGCGTTCCGCTTGACTTGACAATTTTGTCACCAGCAGGTCTTTCAACCCCAGCAGACTTGTGTCTGCCGGAAAGAGAGATCCAAGGTAGGCTTTAAATCTAGGATCGAGCACGGTGGCCAAAATGTAGTGCTCTGATTTCAACAGATTGACCACCCGTGAATCCTTGTTAAGCGAATTAAGGGCTGCATCCACAAGTCCCACATGCCTAGCGGAATCGCTCCCTTTTAGCTCCTTCTTCAATGCCTCCAGCTTCTTCTGCAAAAGCCTGATGAGGGGAATGACCTGACTCAGGCTGGCAGTGTCTGAACTGACTTCACGTGTGGCAAGTTCAAAGGGCATCAGAACCTTGCACAACGTTGAAATCATTCTCCACTGCACTTGAGACAGGTGCATTCCACCTCCTATATCGTGCTCAATTGTATAGGCTTGAATGGCCTTTTGCTGCTCCTCCAACCTCTGAAGCATATAGAGGGTTGAATTCCACCTCGTTACCACTTCTTGCTTCAGATGATGGCAGGGCAGGTTCAGTAGTTTTTGGTGGTGCTCCAGTCTTCTGTACGTGGTGCCTGTACGCCGAAAGTGTCCCGCAATTCTTCTGGCCACCGACAGCATCTCTTGCACGCCCCTGTCGTTTTTTAAAAAATTCTGCACCACCAAATTCAAGGTATGTGCAAAACATGGGACGTGCTGGAATTTGCCCATATTTAATGCACACACAATATTGCTGGCGTTGTCCGATGCCACAAATCCACAGGAGAGTCCAATTGGGGTAAGCCATTCCGCGATGATCTTCCTCAGTTGCCGTAAGAGGTTTTCAGCTGTGTGCGTATTCTGGAAAGCGGTGATACAAAGCGTAGCCTGCCTAGGAAAGAGTTGGCGTTTGCGAGATGCTGCTACTGGTGCCGCCGCTGCTGTTCTTGCGGCGGGAGTCCATACATCTACCCAGTGGGCTGTCACAGTCATATAGTCCTGACCCTGCCCTGCTCCACTTGTCCACATGTCCGTGGTTAAGTGGACATTGGGTACAACTGCATTTTTTAGGACACTGGTGAGTCTTTTTCTGACGTCCGTGTACATTCTCGGTATCGCCTGCCTAGAGAAGTGGAACCTAGATGGTATTTGGTAACGGGGGCACACTGCCTCAATAAATTGTCTAGTTCCCTGTGAACTAACGGCGGATACCGGACGCACGTCTAACACCAACATAGTTGTCAAGGCCTCAGTTATCCGCTTTGCAGTAGGATGACTGCTGTGATATTTCATCTTCCTCGCAAAGGACTGTTGAACAGTCAATTGCTTACTGGAAGTAGTACAAGTGGGCTTACGACTTCCCCTCTGGGATGACCATCGACTCCCAGCGGCAACAACAGCAGCGCCAGCAGCAGTAGGCGTTACACGCAAGGATGCATCGGAGGAATCCCAGGCAGGAGAGGACTCGTCAGAATTGCCAGTGACATGGCCTGCAGGACTATTGGCATTCCTGGGGAAGGAGGAAATTGACACTGAGGGAGTTGGTGGGGTGGTTTGCGTGAGCTTGGTTACAAGAGGAAGGGATTTACTGGTCAGTGGACTGCTTCCGCTGTCACCCAAAGTTTTTGAACTTGTCACTGACTTATTATGAATGCGCTGCAGGTGACGTATAAGGGAGGATGTTCCGAGGTGGTTAACGTCCTTACCCCTACTTATTACAGCTTGACAAAGGGAACACACGGCTTGACACCTGTTGTCCGCATTTCTGGTGAAATACCTCCACACCGAAGAGCTGATTTTTTTGGTATTTTCACCTGGCATGTCAACGGCCATATTCCTCCCACGGACAACAGGTGTCTCCCCGGGTGCCTGACTTAAACAAACCACCTCACCATCAGAATCCTCCTGGTCAATTTCCTCCCCAGCGCCAGCAACACCCATATCCTCCTCATCCTGGTGTACTTCAACACTGACATCTTCAATCTGACTATCAGGAACTGGACTGCGGGTGCTCCTTCCAGCACTTGCAGGGGGCGTGCAAATGGTGGAAGGCGCATGCTCTTCACGTCCAGTGTTGGGAAGGTCAGGCATCGCAACCGACACAATTGGACTCTCCTTGTGGATTTGGGATTTCGAAGAATGCACAGTTCTTTGCTGTGCTGCTTTTGCCAGCTTGAGTCTTTTCATTTTTCTAGCGAGAGGCTGAGTGCTTCCATCCTCATGTGAAGCTGAACCACTAGCCATGAACATAGGCCAGGGCCTCAGCCGTTCCTTGCCACTCCGTGTGGTAAATGGCATATTGGCAAGTTTACGCTTCTCCTCCGACAATTTTATTTTAGGTTTTGGAGTCCTTTTTTTTCTGATATTTGGTGTTTTGGATTTGACATGCTCTGTACTATGACATTGGGCATCGGCCTTGGCAGACGACGTTGCTGGCATTTCATCGTCTCGGCCATGACTAGTGGCAGCAGCTTCAGCACGAGGTGGAAGTGGATCTTGATCTTTCCCTAATTTTGGAACCTCAACATTTTTGTTCTCCATATTTTAATAGGCACAACTAAAAGGCACCTCAGGTAAACAATGGAGATGGATACTAGTATACAATTATGGACTGCCTGCCGACTGCAGACACAGAGGTAGCCACAGCCGTGAACTACCGTACTGTACTGTGTCTGCAGCTAATATAGACTGGTTGATAAAGAGAAGATGTCTATGTAACTATGTATGTATAAAGAAGACTGAAAAAAATCCACGGTTAGGTGGTATACAATTATGGACGGACTGCCTGCCGAGTGCAGACACAGAGGTAGCCACAGCCGTGAACTACCGTACTGTACTGTGTCTGCAGCTAATATAGACTGGTTGATAAAGAGAAGATGTCTATGTAACTATGTATGTATAAAGAAGAATGAAAAAAAACCACGGTTAGGTGGTATACAATTATGGACGGACTGCCTGCCGAGTGCAGACACAGAGGTAGCCACAGCCGTGAACTACCGTACTGTACTGTGTCTGCAGCTAATATAGACTGGTTGATAAAGAGAAGATGTCTATGTAACTATGTATGTATAAAGAAGAATGAAAAAAATCCACGGTTAGGTGGTATTACAATTATGGACGGACTGCCTGCCGAGTGCAGAGACACAGAGGTAGCCACAGCCGTGAACTACCGTACTGTGTCTGCTACGACTGGATGATAAATGATATAAAAAAAATATATATATCACTACTGCAGCCGGACAGGTATATATTATATATTATATAATGACGGACCTGCTGGACACTGTCTGTCAGCAGAATGAGTTTTATTTTTATAGAATAAAAAAAAAAAAAACACACAAGTGAAGTCACACGACGAGTGTTTAACTTTTTCAGGCAATCACAATATAAGTATACTACTAACTATACTGGTGGTCAGTGTGGTCAGGTCACTGGTCAGTCACACTGGCAGTGGCACTCCTGCAGCAAAAGTGTGCACTGTTTAATTTTAATATAATATGTACTCCTGGCTCCTGCTATAACCTATAACTGGCACTGCAGTAGTGCTCCCCAGTCTCCCCCACAATTATAAGCTGTGTGAGCTGAGCAGTCAGACAGATATATAATATATATAGATGATGCAGCACACTGGCCTGAGCCTGAGCAGTGCACACAGATATGGTATGTGACTGACTGAGTCACTGTGTGTATCGCTTTTTTCAGGCAGAGAACGGATATATTAAATAAACTGCACTGTGTGTCTGGTGGTCACTCACTATATAATATATTATGTACTCCTGGCTCCTGCTATAACCTATAACTGGCACTGCAGTAGTGCTCCCCAGTCTCCCCCACAATTATAAGCTGTGTGAGCTGAGCAGTCAGACAGATATATATAATATTATATATAGATAATAGATGATGCAGCACACTGGCCTGAGCCTGAGCAGTGCACACAGATATGGTATGTGACTGACTGAGTCACTGTGTGTATCGCTTTTTTCAGGCAGAGAACGGATATATTAAATAAACTGCACTGTGTGTCTGGTGGTCACTCACTATATAATATATTATGTACTCCTGGCTCCTGCTATAACCTATAACTGGCACTGCAGTAGTGCTCCCCAGTCTCCCCCACAATTATAAGCTGTGTGAGCTGAGCAGTCAGACAGATATATATAATATTATATATAGATAATAGATGATGCAGCACACTGGCCTGAGCCTGAGCAGTGCACACAGATATGGTATGTGACTGACTGAGTCACTGTGTGTATCGCTTTTTTCAGGCAGAGAACGGATATATTAAATAAACTGCACTGTGTGTCTGGTGGTCACTCACTATATAATATATTATGTACTCCTGGCTCCTGCTATAACCTATAACTGGCACTGCAGTAGTGCTCCCCAGTCTCCCCCACAATTATAAGCTGTGTGAGCTGAGCAGTCAGACAGATATATATAATATTATATATAGATAATAGATGATGCAGCACACTGGCCTGAGCCTGAGCAGTGCACACAGATATGGTATGTGACTGAGTCACTGTGTGCTGTGTATCGCTTTTTTCAGGCAGAGAACGGATTATAAAGTAAACTGCACTGTCCTCACTAGTAAACTCTCTCCACTCAGTCTCTACACTTCTACAGTAACAGTACTCCTCCTAGTCAGCTCCAGTAAATCTCTCTCAGTCTCTTATAATCTAAATGGAGAGGACGCCAGCCACGTCCTCTCCCTATCAATCTCAATGCACGTGTGAAAATGGCGGCGACGCGCGGCTCCTTATATAGAATCCGAGTCTCGCGATAGAATCCGAGCCTCGCGAGAATCCGACAGCGTCATGATGACGTTCGGGCGCGCTCGGGTTAACCGAGCAAGGCGGGAAGATCCGAGTCTGCTCGGACCCGTGAAAAAAACCATGAAGTTCTGGCGGGTTCGGATTCAGAGAAACCGAACCCGCTCATCTCTAGTTTACACACTTCTAGCTACTTAGCATGGTATCTTCAAAATTGCTGAAAGTACGTATTTACATCACAATGTACAATAGGTGATTTTGGACCCAAATCTAAAGCTAGGTACACATTAGACGATGTGTCCCCAGCACGACACGGCGGGTGACGGACCTGGGCGGGGGAGATGGCATCGGCAAGTGCATACATACTTGATGATTCTGGCAGCAATGGAGAGAGACGATGGCCCTGACTAGCAATATCGCTAGATTGAGCTGCATGCAGGTCCAACAGGCGATGTCGCTGATGACCCACGGGAGCGCGCATGTGGGTACACACTGGATGATTTCATCAACTTGTCGTTCTGATCCGTTGGAATCGGGAAAAATTGTTTAAAAAAAACATCTATTGTGTACCCAGCTTAACAGCTCCAGTCACCAGGCTTTGACTGCATACAGTATACTTGTGTTATAAATCCCCACTGGTGCCGCATGTATTGACTTATTGCTGCTCAGAGCTCAGTAGAGAAAATATACTAAATCATTTTAAACTGAGCATTTTATTACACAGATTTGTTTTCCTTTTTCTTGTTCTTTTTTCTGTTTTTATTTAAAAAAGGCATAAAGCAGAAGTACAGAATATCAATATTAAACACAACATAAATGGAATATACTGGATGACGCAAGCTGTATCAATATGATAATTTCTTACTGTTATCTTCACTAAGATGCAGGTTGTGCCCTTCATGCAGCTGATGCTTTGCATGCAACCTTTGGATGGGGTGGCCAGAATGGACCAATAGAAAGTTACGAACACTGGTCTGCGCAGTCACCCATCTATATACTGTGTTGTGGAAGGCCCTTTCTTAGATGGTGCTGGAGCTGTGATTCCTCTTACTGCTCTGTGCCGTGGGCAGTTGCACCATCCACTACTATTACAAATGCACCACTGGACCCAGGCAATGGCTTATGGCACTATGACAGTGTGCAAGCTGTGATGTACGGGCCCACAACGTTATAATTTAGAACTTATTATCTCAGTAGAGTAGTTTTTCACAATAATTGAAACGTAACCTTTTATAAGGAGAGTTAGTACTTAAAGTTTGGATACAAATGTAGGTACCTACTGTATGTCTGTATTATCTACTGTTCTTCAATCTCAGGGGAAAGCATAATCGTGAACAAGGGTTTAATAGCCTGAGTGAGCTCCTGAGAGAATTGATGGAGGTGACACATGCACAGATAACTTTTAGATTTGATACTGGGCTGTTAGCAGAGAGGGGTCGACACATATGTGATACTGTATATTTAGAAAAATTGTGTTCTTCTGTGGATCATATATTGGCCGCCAAACCATCATTCAACACAATGATCCTGTTTTTGTACGTCTGGCCCATAGGTGTCTGTTTTTTTTTCTCTTTACTCACAACATTTTAATGTAGCTAGCCATAGTAGCATTTTGCTGCTTTATAGATGATTGGCTGATCATCAGGAGAGTGTGTTTGTTTTGTGCTTTAGGGAATGCCAATGTTGAATATAACTATGTGATTTTCAAGCTCAGCTACTACAAGTGCTTTTTTTCTCGTACCACTAGACTAATGACTTCTTGCTGTATGGTTGTGTTATATGCTTTCCATCTGATAGTATACAGGTTTAGGGTTTGAGTCATCTTCATCAGTTTAATAGTCCTCCCAGGGGGTCTAAGATACAGTAGATGAGTCTACGTTTATCGGTGCATATTATGCTTTTCTTCTTATGCGCTGACTTACGTAGAATACAACTCCTGGGGATGAGTATGTACAGTGAATCTCTTGAAGAAGAATAAAATGTCCCTTTTTAGGATTACAATATTATAGGGCACTTTCCAGAGATTATGAGGGTAACATTTTTCAGGAGTGCAAAGGAATATAATTAGGGACTGAGGAGTGCCCATATCAAATGTGACCCAATCAAAACTTCCATAGAAGTGTTGTTGGAAAATTAGCAGTGTCGGGAGAGCATATGGTCAGGAGGGCTATGAGCGAGGGTCATAGTTTGTAGGGTTATAATCATTAATGTGTTTTGTTGTACATTGTGTGTGTGCCAGGGTTTCTTAAGGGTAGGGGCTAGCAGTGAAGAGGTGACAACCTGGGTAAAGATAACTTTAATGTACGAAACACCTATGCTGATGTAAAGTCTAATAGATCTTTACATAGCTTTTCCACTTGAAAAAGTCTGCAGATGCAAAGTCTTTGCTAATTGTCCTACTTTGATAATCTATGCACCTCCTTGGTTGATGGGCTTGCTGTCGCTGATGAGAAGAATTTATCTTCACAATAGTGGTTTCATCTCCACTTCTAAAGTGTGAACATATCACCCAGATGGAAGACTCCCGGGACCGCAGGGGTGCGTTAAGAGAGGAGGAGGCCCGTGTGCAGCCTCTTCCATTCGGACGCCCTCCTCTCTGCTGGCTGCGCTGAGAGTTTGAGCACTAGAGTGCTCAGACTCTACTGCACATGGCGCTGTGGCCATTTTCCCAGTGATTTCTCTACTGTGCATGCGCAGAACAATGTGAAAATGACCGCTGCACCATTTTCACAGTGATTTAACAGCGCTGCTGACGCCAGCGTGGGACTCCAGAGGGGTCAGTATTCAAAAATGCAATGGGTGCAGCATGTACGGTGTGGGCCCCCCTGGACTCAGGGGCCCGTGTGCACCGCACGCACTGCACCAATTATAAATACGCCAGTGACTGTATGCCTGACCCTTACATCTGACAGGTCCGATATTCACCTAAGTCCACTATACGGAGCTGTCTGCTACAGTACTTATACTTCCATGCTGACAGTCAGAAGGCATTCTGTAGGATGATGCATGGTGATACCCTGCTATACACACGGCCATCTCGTGGGCAACATCCATCAGCTACTACACAACAAGGACGTGCGGTGAGGCAAATAGCTGGGGAGGCACTGGCTAGTACCAGAGCCAGATTTACACACAATATATGAGCCAAAGGGCTCATGTGGGCATTATACACAGGTGCAGCAGTACATACATGTGGGAATTATACACAGGTGCAGCAGTATATACATGTGGGCATTATATACATGTGCAGTAGTATATACATGTGGGCATTATACACAGGTGCAGCAGTATATACATTTGGGCATTATACACAGGTGCAGCAGTACATACATGTGGGCTTTATACACAGATGCAGCAGTATATACATGTGGGCATTGTACACAGGTGCAGCAGTATATACATGTGGGCATTATATACATGTGCAGTAGTATATACATGTGGGCATTATACACAGGTGCAGCAGTATATACATGTGGGCATTATATACATGTGCAGTAGTATATACATGTGGGCATTATACACAGGTGCAGCAGTATATGCATGTGGGCATTATATATATGTGCAGTAGTATATACATGTGGGCATTATACACATGTGCAGCAGTATATACTGCTGGAATTTGGCGAGTTTTGATCAGAGATGTGTTGAAAAGGTTTTGTGTGGAAAAGAGTTTTGACTATAAAAATGATTAGAATAATACAAAGATGATATTTATAATATATTCTTTGTATTTTTTATATACTTTATATAGTCAAAACTCTATAACTCTAAGTATTAGAAATGTGCAATTTATAAACATAACTATTATACAATAACTTATCTGACAGCATCCTTACTAAACATCACCCTTGATACAGACTTCCATCTGACCTATTGACAAACTTGTCATTATTACAGTATCCTCCATTTATTACATCCATTATTAATCACCAAAGATGGATATGCTTTCATTATAATATCTATGGAACTTTTTTCTTTCCGTATATCCATACCAGTGTATTGAGCGGAGGACATTAACATTTATTAACTAATACTATTTTGTGCATATTTACCTTGAACTTATTTTTCTCCCAATATATTTGAGGTTTTATGTGATTTTTATTTATATATGTACTGTAGCTGATAGATTTATGCTAATGTTGTTTATGTTTTTAGATATTTACTACTTACACATTTTAATATCCATATTGTCAAAATCTAAGTATCTGTAGTGTATTGCAGTTAGTAGGTTATTAATATTACCAAAACATAATTTACCTTCTAAATCATGCATATCTATGTGACATAATGAAAATAGAAAATTACCTTTAGGTGTTTAAATTAGTGCATTATTTAATTTGCACATGATTTGCGACAGAATGATTTTGACATCAAAATATTTTAAGGGTAATTGCTGTAACTAACACAAAAAATAACATGATCCACAATATTTAGAACAAAGTGCTTCAATTATGTTAGAGTTAAATGAACCGGAGCATTGTGATGCTTTTTTTTAATTGAGAAAAGTTATCAGTGCTTTAACCTGCTATCTAAAAACAGTCTAAAATAGTAGAACTATTTTAAAACATGTTCCCATTTGTCCATCACAGCCTTAGTTTGCTTTATCAAGCATACTTGTAATGTCAATGTTGTATCTCTAGCACCGCCATGTGGCCAATCCACACGTTTCTCTCTGTATGTTTATACTCTGCAGACATGAACACAATCATATTTAAGTCATAATAATTCTCATTTTATTCTGTAAAGTAAACTTGAAGTATTAACAACATGAACATCTGGTTGTGGGATAAAGTCACTATGAGGTTTGATTGCCAAGCACAAGAGCCAAGATTGTATAATCACATCCATCCTCCCTACATCAGTAAATATATAAAAATAAACCCTCATACTGCAAACAAAAATTGAGTGATAAAATCATAACACTGTACATCCTAAAGCCTGGTAAGCATGCAAATATATACACTGTATTGTATACAAATGACTGAGAATTCCAGGATATACTCATATAGGGATTGGCAGCTGTCTGCACTCCAGCTGTTCTTGAACTGCAGCTCCCATCCTGCCATAATGAGAATGTCAAAGGCTGACCATAACCAGTATATGGTCCTGTGGGTACATTTTCTAAGCGTCTGTTTTGCTGCCAGTTCAAATCCAAGACATTGTCAGTGATTTGGTGGTTAAAAATACTAGGGTCTATTCATGGAGCAGTGAAAAGAGTGAAGAAATAAGACAGTTGAGAAGTTGCCCATGGCAACCAATCAGGTTTGAGGTAACATCAAATGCATTCTATAACATTATACATAGCAGCTGATCGGTTGCCATGGGCAACTTCTTCACTGGCTCACTTCTCCACTCTTTTCACTGCTCCATGAATAGAACAGACTGTATTTACTAAGCATCAGTTTTGGCAGTCATTTAAAAACCATCATCGATGCCAATCAGTATTTGTGGTGTAAAAGCCTTACTGAATTCCTTGCTGCTGATGGAAGCTGCTGACAAATGCACCTGTAAAATTGACCATACTGGAGTACTGCATAAATTAGGTAAGTGATGAGCATAGAATAGCCTTGAAATGCCATATTTCCTTACAACCACAGTATTGCATATACTGTACTTGCGTCCCTTTTTATAGGAATCATGATGAAGCCTTGACCAACTGAATGTGTTTGCACACTCCAATTCATATCTCATTTATGTGTGATTGGTTGTTATCTATTTGGACAAGGTAAGGACTTATATTTTGCCAGACACATGAGGGCATATTCATCAAAATTAGTTTTACTAAAATAATGTGAAAAAGGGTGTTTTTACACTCTTTTCAAATTATTTTAGTATCACCTAAATGGAGGGAGCCCTGTGATAAATATGCTATCTTCACATAGCGTTACTAAGGAATACCAGCAGGCAGGGAAAGCTGAGCTCTACACCAGCCAATGTGATCAGATTGGCTGATATACCACAGGCTGATCAAAGAAAGAAAGAAAAAAGTTAGAAAAAAAAGTAATACCTACCGGTGCAGGGACCGATGATTGGTGATCCAGTGCGGGCATCCGGTCATCTGATCATTGTGCTCCTTCTGTGACCATTTAAAAAACAATAAAGGACTGAAGATGTTGGCGCTCAAAAACCATAAATGTTTCTATAAATGTTTCTATAATTCAACCCTTTTTATATAGGGAAATCTTCTAATCATATAAAGTGCTAATGCAACATCTTCAGTCCTTTATTGTTTTTAAAATTGTTAGTGAAGAGATTGGTGTTTTTTCTTTGGCGTGAAGGGGGCGGCCATATACCTTTTTGCGCAACTCAGAGTAAAAAACATTTGTTGTAGTATCTCCTTCTGTGACCCCCAGTGCAGTAAAGTGATGCTCTGAAGCCAGCATCTCACTTTAGAGCACCCAGAGCATAGTTACTGACATTGTGGCTGCCCCATGCGTGAGGGGGCAGCCAGGTCAGTAAAACAAGGGTCTTGTCATGGGTGGCGCTATGTCGGGCTGGGTACACATCGCTAAAAGTGTGCCAAGCTTAACATCCCTTATTGTTCATCCAACAGAACTATGTAACCTCACCTGTTTTCTCTTACAGAACCCTCCACAATGCTATGCTTTGCCACATCTCTTTTACATCTATGTATAGCAGTGGTTCATAATAGAAGTTTCGCAGCACTGTGTGCCGACAGCAATTGTCTGATGTGCCACCAGAGATGCTTCTGTGGCCTGGTCTGTGACCTCTGGGCAATGCGACATGACTCATACTGTAGGTTACGCATGCCAAGTCGCTTTCCTGCCTGCCAGCAGCACACGTCAGCCTGAGTGCCAGCACACTGCCAACCAAGCGGTGTTCCTTACAGCTCTTTGCTGCTCCTCGCGGCCATATAATCTCCCACTGGCCACTGCTGAGGAAGGGAATGGAAAAAGAAAACAATTACTGATACTGGTAGGGAGTCAGTATATTTTTATGTATTTAATTGCTGTGGGGGGCATTGGGGGACAGTGTGGAATTAGCGTGGGGGTTGGTGTGTGCAATTACTGTGGGGGGCAGTGTGTGGAATTAATGTGGGGGCAGTTGGGGGCAATGTGTGGAATTATTGAGGGGGCAGTGTCCGGAATTAGTGTGAGGGACAGTGTGTGTAATTACTGTGGGGCAGTGGGGGGCAGTGTGTGTAATTACTGTGGGGGACAGTGTGTGTAATTACTGTGGGGGGCAGCGTGTACAATTACTGTGAGGGGCATTTGGGGCAGTCTGTGGAATTACTGAGGGGGCAGTGTATGGAATTACTGTGGTGGACAGTGTGTGGCCAATATGTGTGGGTTTTTTTCCTGTGTGGGCCAATATGTGTATTCTTTTTCTGGTGGGGGACTGATGGTGTGCTTTTATTTATTTATTAATAGTTTCTTATATAGCGCAGCATATTCCATTGCGCTTTAAAATTAGAACAACAGTAATAGAACAAAACTGGGTAAAAACATACAGACATAGAGGTAGGAAGGCCCTGCTCGCAAGCTTACAATCTATAGGGAAATAGAAGAACCAAAAAATGACTGTTTGGCGCTAAAATACTAAATGGTGCATATATGAATGAAAACTCCTGTATAATATATAACCATCTGATTTATTTATTCAATAAAAAAAATATATATAAAAAGATTGGGTAACGTTCTGCTTTTACTATATAGAATTCATGTGTACAAGTCATCAAATACTTTACCTAATTGCTATTACAATGGAAAACACCTGATATATATTACCACATGTAGTATGAATACTTATGAACACTCTAGATAGTATCCAATCTTTAGTATACATCTTTCATAAAAAAGTGCAATTTAACTTTAAAATGTTATCCATATAGATATTGTAGAAACAACTGTGTTTAAAGATGCTGTCCCAAATTGTGGTTACCACTCATATGTTGTATGCACACAGCTTATTGTTCCATGATATATATGTTTCTTAAAATGGTATGAAAACTTTTGCACGTAGAAACAACTGTGTTTAAAATTGCTGTCCCAAATTGTGGTTACCACTCATGCTGTATGCACAACGCTTATTGTTCCATGATATATATGTTTCTTAAAATGGTATGAAAACTTTTGCACACTCGGCAAAAGCCGGTGGTTTCTGATTTAAGGAGTCACGTTTGGCCGTCCTTGGTTCCCAGCTTATGGACCAGATCACCATCAGTTATAGGAATTTGTAGAATGATCAGCAAATTTTCCCTCTAACTAGTTTCGCACCTGGGTTCTTCCTTCCGCCGGCTGGGTCTTCTGCAACGAGGACGCTGCCAACCAGCTGACAGGGAGAGTCAGATCTGCACAGCCGTCCGCATACAAGCGGCTCCAGTTCCCGTGCTCTGTTGAGCGGACGTAGATGGGTGAGAGACAGCACCACACACTGCTGAGTGCAGCGCAAGATCCCGCAAAACTGCCAGTTGGGCTGCAGTGGTAAGCTGCCATACATGGCACATAAGCAGCAATCACATTACGGGACAAGTGCTCTCAGGATCGTTTGCACATAACGTGAGATACCATACATAGTGCCACTGCTTGTATATACAAGAGACTGCACCTTAAAACTGAAAAGCATACGAGTGTGCAAAAGTTTTCAGACCATTTTAAGAAACATATATATCATGGAACAATAAGCTGTGTGCATACAGCATGAGTGGTAACCACAATTTGGGACAGCAATTTTAAACACAGTTGTTTCTACGTGCAAAATTTTTTATACCATTTTAAGAAACATATATATCATGGAACAATAAGCTGTGTGCATACAACATATGAGTGGTAACCACAATTTGGGACAGCATCTTTAAACACAGTTGTTTCTACAATGTCTATATGGATAACATTTTAAAGTTAAATTGCACTTTTTTATGAAAGATGTATACTTAAGATTGGATACTATCTAGAGTGTTCATATGTATTCATACTACATGTGGTAATATATATCAGGTGTTTTCCATTGTTATAGCAATTAGGAAAAGTATTTGATGACTTGTACACATGAATTCTATATAGTAAAAGCAGAACGTTACCCAATCTTTTTATATATATATATTTTTTATTGAATAAATAAATCAGATGGTTATATATTATACAGGAGTTTTCATTCATATATGCACCATTTAGTATTTTAGCGCAAAACAGTTATTTTTTGGTTCTTTGGTTTGCTTTCATTTCTGAGGTGGAGATCTGTGGTTCTTCATCATCACTATTTAAAATAGCTGTGTGCACACAGACACAGCTGGACTGTTTTTTTGCAGCTCATAGTATAAAAACTAATTGAATTGATACAATTTAAAAACATACAGCACCTGAATTGTGATTTTTGGAGTTCAATCTATAGGGAAATAGGCCTTGATACTCAAGGATAGATGCTACCTATTGCATAATGGTCCACCAGATTGCTAGGTTCTTAATGGGTTGTATGATATGATCACCCAGCAAGAGTCAGGAGGGTGTGAGCGTAAAGAAAGACAAAATATGTGAGGTTATGTGTACTGTACAGACAGGATATAATTAGATAGGGAAGCACTGAAGGTTATGTGGGTAGGTCTGGAATTTGATAGGCTTGTCTGAAAAGGTGCATTTTCAGGGAACGTTTAAAGGTTTGGAGACTAGAGGTGAGTCTTATTGTGTATGGGAGGGCATTCCACAGACTGGGTGAAGCCCGAATAAAGTCCTGTAATTTTGAGTGGGAACAAGTAATACGTGTGGATGAGAGACACAAATCTTGTGCAGAGCGAAGAGGTCGGTTAGAAAGATATCTTGAGATGAATGAAAAGATCTATGTTGGTGTAGTTTAATTAATAGCCTTTTATGTCAGTAAAAGTATTTTATATTTAACACAGTAGAATACCGGTAAACAATGAAGGGACTGACAGAGGAGATCTGCAGGTGATGAACGTCTTGCGAGGAAGATTAGCCTCGCAGCTGCATTCAAAATGGATTGTAGAGCCTATATTTGGAAAGACCAGTAAGGAGACTATTACAATAATCAATGCAGGAGATAATGAGAGCATGGATCAGAGTTTTTGCTGTGTCTTGTGTAAGTTATGGTTATATTTTGGATATGTTTCTTAGATGTATGTGACATGATTTTGAGACAGATTGAATGTGGGGAACAAAGGACAGTTCAGATGATACTGAAATCCGAAAGAGCTGATTAGTTTGCCAAGAGATGTGGTATAGCTATAGAAAAGCAGAGGACCTAACACTGAGCCTTGCGGTACTCCAACTGAGAGAGGTAGTGAAGAAGAGGTGGAATCAGAGAAATGAACACTGAAGGAGCAATTAGATAAATAGCATGAGAACCAAGAAAGGGCTGTGTCCTGAAGACCTAGGGATTGTAGTGTTTGTAGGAGGAGAGTGTGGTCAACAGTGTCAAAGGCAGCAGAGAAATCAAGGAGAATAAGTAGTGAGTAATGGCCTTTAGATTTATCAGTGACCAGATCATTCACTACTTTAGTCAGTGCTGTCTCTGGAGTGTTGGGCACAAAATCCTTACTGAAGTGGGTCCAGTAAGCTGTGTGAGTTGAGAAAGTGTGTGAGGTGAGTGTAGGCAAGTCTCTCAAGTAGCTTGGAGGGGCATGGGAACTGAGAGATGGGACGGTAGTTTGAGAGAGTGTTTGGGTGAGAATTTTGTTTTTTCAGAATGGGAGTAATCACTGCTTGTACAGAGAAGGAAAGATACCAGTAGACAGAGAGAGATTACAGATTTTAGTTAAGGTTGGGATGACCACAGCAGACAGAGTTTTACTAATTTGTGAGGGTATAGAATCAAGAGGAGAGATAGTAGGGTAGGCAGATGAGAAGAGTGCAGATACTTTATATTCATTTGTGTGCTCAAATGAAGAGAAGGTGTTAGAGGGTTCATGAAGGGAATTGAGCAGGTCACTGGCTGTGGAAGAGCATACCATTTCATTTCTGATCTTATCAATCTTGTCCTTGAAATAGCACGCAAGATCTTGCGCACTGATAGTGGATGGTGAGGGAGGGAGGGAGGAACAAGATGTGATTTAAATGTATTAAAACATTGCTTGGAGTTAGAGGCTTGAGCAGAGATGAGCGATTGGAAATATATTTGTTTGGCAGTGTCCAGAGCACTACAATAAAAGTGGTACACGGTCTTATATGTAAGGAAGTCACTTGCACTACAAGATTTACGCCACTGGTGTTCTACGTGCCTGGCCAATTTTAAAGTCTTGTTCGGTGTGCCATAAGTGGAAAAATGTTGAAAATCACTGAACTACAGTATATTATGCTCTCTGATCTCATACTTTCACTCTCAACTCTCATACCTCCATCACTTCTTCTGAGCTGCACCCTTTGTATTTGCATTTTCTGGTGCTTATCCAGTGCACTTTTTACATGAGATGCAATGGGTGCAACTCAGAAGAAGTGATGGAGGTATGAGAGTTGAGAATGAAAGTATGAGATAAGCACCAAAAAATGCTTTGGTTTTGCAAAAGTATATTGTGTATACTTTGTCCAGAACACATCAAGGTAGGGTGGATTGGCAATAAGGCTTACTAGGAAAATTTCTGATAGGACAATAGCTTCATGGGGCCATCGGGATGCTATGTGACACCTTTTTTTATTGATTTTACTTTTTTTTATTCATACAAAATGGCAAGTGGGGAAAATGGTTTGTCTGGGGGAATGTTGCGTGAGCCAGGAGATAAGATGTCTGCCACAGCACAGTATATATATATATATATATATATACAATGGACATGCGAACCGCCACTCCGTGCTGGAACTGTAACTTGTAGGTGCCTTCAGTGAAAAGGGTGAATAGCAGACAAAGGGACTGCGGCACTCAAATCCAAACAAAGATTTTTTTACTGAAGCATGAAAAGGATTACAAAATGCCTATACATGGCCTTGTATAGGCATTTTGTAATCCTTTTCATGCTTCAGTAAAAAAATCTTTATTTGGATTTGAGTGCCGCAGTCCCTTTGTCTGCTATATATATATATATATATATATATATATATAGAAATTTGGGTATGCAGGCACTCACCAGTAAATTCAACAGGTGTTTATTAATAACTCACAGAGACATAAAGACGGTGTGTCGACGTTTCGGTCATCACGTGACCTTCTTCCGGACATCATACAGGGACATCAGGAAGACAACTGTCCAGTGCATCACCATTCACCATATGTCACCCAGGCTTCCCTTAAATAGCAGAGACAGGCCCAAGCCACACCCAACCAGTAATTGCCACAGGAAGTGCCGCAAAGGGCACTAATTTCTGCACACAAACAACTATCTTAACAAGGACATAAAGCCTATATGGGCAATAGTACTGTAATGTGACTCAAATCCTAATATTTCTACCTAGAACGTCACAAATGAATCAAAAACAGGCACAACACGGCCGCGACCGGAAGTGCCATGCGTTCCACAGTCAGTGGAACGCATCATGACCGGAACCGGAAATGACGGCCGGGGCCGGAAGTGACGTGGTACGCGTCAGAAAGAGCTTTTCATTATCTTAAGAGACAAGTGGGAGGTGGTGCACACGTAGTAAGCCATACTCCGCCCCCCTAGGCAAACACATCACCATGGTAACCAGCCACTATGAGTATATACATGGAAGTAATGAATGCTTAATTACTCTATCACAAAAATATATAATAATTAGTCTAGCCAGGCGATTATTGTGGGAGTGTCAAGTGCTACAGCCTCACCTATAAAAGGGGGAAAGCCTGAGGACAAACACCACATAAAACAAATACTTACAAAAATACCAGGAACTGCTTGTGCGGAGCAGACGAAGTCCGACCCCCATCAAACAGCTCCCAATACAACAAATAAACTATCATAACAAAAAATGAATCCTAACGAATTAACTGAAAAAATAAAAAATAAAAAATATAGCATGTATATCGTACATTCCACAGATTGGAATTCCTCGGGTCCCTACCTTCCCCTAACGGAGAAAGATATTATATGGATTGTGTTTGTTTAAACCACGAGGGAACAAAGTATCCAATTGGTAAATCCAACGTGATTCACGCTGGCGCAGCAATTTATCATGGTCACCACCGCGTAGAGGCATAGGAATAAAGTCAATCAGCATACACTTCAGGCTTGAAACTGAGTGGCCCATTGTTAGAAAGTGCTTAGCCACTGGTATTATCCGTCTCTTTTGTGGCCAATGCTGTACGGATGGAGTAACGATGATTTGCCATCCTGTCCCGAAAGCAACGGGACGTCATACCGACCTAATATAGGCCACACGGGCAGATGATTATATATATTACATAGTCCATTTTACAATGGAGTCGATGTCGGATGTTGATTCTTTTCCCACTATGTGGATGCGTGAAGTATGGCCCGGTCTGTAAGGATCTGCATGTGGTGCAGTCTGGACACCTAAAGCAACCCTTCCGTCTAGTGGGTAGCCAACATGCAGGGGCTCCACTCGGTTGCACAGTAGGTCTCATCAGTAATTGGTTCAAGTTTGGCCCCCGTCGGTAAGCACACATAGGTGGTTGTGCACTTAGAGCCTTGAAAGCAGGATCCGTAGAGATGATCGGCCAATGCCGCCTAATGGTCTTCTCCGAATAGATGGATTTAGTATCATATGTAGAAGTAAAGATCATTCTACCTGCGTTCTTGTTTGTTCGTGAGTTATCAACCTGTTGTGCATATTTGTTTCTAGCCCTGGTGAGGCATCTGCAGATAGTCTTTCGTGAATAGCCTCTTTCAATGAACCTCTCTGTCATATCTTGAATCTGTACCTCCGTATTGATGGGAGATGTATTGTAGCGTAATATCCGTATAAACTGCAAAATCGGCAAACTGTCCTTAAGTCTATTGGGGTGGTGGCTGCGAGCGTGTAATAATGTATTCCGATCTGTCTCTTTTCGATAGAGAGTAGATATCAACCGGTTATTTTCAAACGAAATAGTTACATCCAAAAAATTGAGTGAAGATTGACTAATCTGGTATGTAAACCGTATCGGGCTAGGTAGTGCATTCAGATACTCAACCATTGCCTTGAACTCAGTCTCAGTGTCACCCCAAACAAAAAATAAATCGTCAATATATCTCCCAAAGTATAGTATTTTATCCCCATACTTAGGTAGTATGAATGTATTCTCATACTGTTGCATGTAAAGATTTGCGTAGGCGGGCACCAGGTTAGACCCCATGGCTGTCCCCGCTACTTGCATAAAGTAATCTCTACCATAAAGAAAATAATTGTTGGTCAGGATCAGCCTAGCCAAATCTACCAGAAACTCAGTGGGAGGACCAGTATGTGGACTTGAAATCAGTGCTAGCTTCATAGCTTCCAGACCCTCATTGTGCGGTATAACCGTATATAATGACTGTACGTCCATAGATGCTAGCCATACATTAGCGGGCAAGAGACCCAAAGATTTAATCTTGTCCAGAAAATCTGGAGTATCACGTATGTAGCTATGCATCTGCTGGACGTATGGCTGTAAGAGCTTGTCCAAGAACACTGCTACTGGCTGAAGAGTCGAACCCATGGCCGAAATAATAGGGCGGCCAGGTGGGTCAACCAGTGTCTTGTGGATCTTGGGAAGTGAGTATAATATGGGGCACACGGGTTGTTCAACTTTCAAATAAGCACTAATGCTGTCATCTAACCAACCGTGCTGTGCACCCAAATCTATAACAGAATCCACCAATTTTTGAACCCTGACAACAGGGCTAGCATGCAGTTTATGATAGGTATTAGTGTCGGCTAATTGACGGCGGATTTCACGATCATAAGCGTGCCAGTCCTGGACGACAATGGCCCCGCCCTTGTCCGCTCTTTCTAATAACCAAACTATCATTATGCATTAGATCACGCAACGCCTTCCGTTGTGGAGCCGTTAGATTGTCATAGCTAGGCTCACTATTTGTGGTAGACATATCATGTTCAATCAATCTCAAAAAAGATTTAATACTAGCATTAGAAGTTTGAGGGTCAAAAGAACTGGGTTTGTTAAGATTAAATTCGGTATTAGGAACAGACTCCACTTCACGTCGTCGTAATCTTGAAATTTTGTGAAATAAATCATGATGCGGTCATGATGCGTTCCACTGACTGTGGAACGCATGGCACTTCCGGTCGCGGCCGTGTTTTGCCTGTTTTTTATTAATTTGTGATGTTCTAGGTAGAAATATTAGGATTTGAGTCACATTACAGTACTATTGCCCATATAGGCTTTATGTCCTTGTTAAGATAGTTGTTTGTGTGCAGAAATTAGTGCCCTTTGCGGCACTTCCTGTGGCAATTACTGGTTGGGTGTGGCTTGGGCCTGTCTCTGCTATTTAAGGGAAGCCTGGGTGACATATGGTGAATGGTGATGCACTGGACAGTTGTCTTCCTGATGTCCCTGTATGATGTCCTGAAGAAGGTCACGTGATGACCGAAACGTCGACACACCGTCTTTATGTCTCTGTGAGTTATTAATAAACACCTGTTGAATTTACTGGTGAGTGCCTGCATACCCATATTTCTATATACTGGCCTATGGGCCTTTGTGGAGCACCCCATCGTTGATCTTACCAAGTCTGGAGTGTGGACTTTACCAATATTTATATATATATATATATATATATAATGTCCTGAAGCCTGGCACTCCCTCCGTTGTTAGCATGCCCCGGTGCCCTCAGAATAATTGAAGAATAGTTTAAACAAAAGCTGCGGCACTCGTGGTCTTGGAAAAATGCTTGTATTGAAAAGTTTACATAGCGCACCCGCGCCCCACCAACGTTTCGGGGAGTCTAACCCCTTTATCAAGGTGTAGGTGACAGAAAAAGAAGAAACAGGAGACAACACTCACCTATTTATGAAAGAAGCCCGCCACGTCCCGTGCAGTGCAGCTCCCGCGCCTCCGTCCCAACCGCCGGATGTAGCAGGAAGATGACGTACAGCGACGCACCCGGCGCGTCACTGCTGCTTCGTTGCTCGGCAACCCGCGGCACTGTTGTCCCGTTGCCCAGCAACACATCGCGCCGTCAGGTCAGAGGCTCAGGAGCTGTAAAAGAGCCAAAGTGACACCACCATAGAAAAAGTGCAGCTGCCTGGTGTACATGGAAAGATACTGATGACCTAAATATAAATGCACCCGTGCTCTAGCAGGGGGACAGGGGAAAAGAAACCAACTCCATATAGGGGGGACCCAGTTCGACATATTTACTTCTGTGTGCCTAACTTAGTCAGAGGGGAGAGGAATCACCAATAGTAGAGACCCAGACCTACCCAAAAGTGATGCAAGTAGGGGACTACCTCCCGAAAATAGCCATGTTAAAAGTGCGGAGGTCAAGGGGTTAAAGTGACTATAGGAAGTGACTTAAATAAATCAAATTAATCGACATAAGAGCATGATATCTTGGCCTAGGGCACATTGCGGAAGGCAATGCGCTCCCCTGTTCAGGCTCCTCCCATCACTTGATGGACTGCCTGACCCAGTGGGCCATGCATCAGCACCCCTGGGTCAAATGGGTGCACCCCTTAGGGGTCAGTCCTCGCCACCCTAGAAACTGGGTGTTTCTCACATCCTTCAGCAGAAGATGCCCCACGAAATCCTCTCGTTGAGTCCAGCTGGAGAAATGGTGCTTAGTCTGAAAATCCATGTTGCCTCCTTACGCAATAGTCGACCATCTCGATCCCCACCCCGTAGGGTCTTGGGGACATGGTCAATGATGATGTGCTTGAGGTCCTTTAAGGAATGCTTGACTTCCTGGAAATGGCGAGCTACTGGCTGGTCAGATGGCGTGCCAAGGAGAGCGGCTTTAATGGCCGATCGATGCAATGCCATACGTTCCCGTGAAGTCCTGATTGTCTTCCCCACGTAGCATAAGCCACAGGGACAGATGATAAGGTAGATGATGTGGGTAGATGTACAGGTCAGGACATGATGAATGGAGATCTTCTTTCCAGTGAGAGGTAACACAAAACCTGACCCCGTGATCATGTGGCTGCACGTGGTGCACCCCAAGCACCTGTAGCACCCCGGCTTCCTCGTCAAAAAAGTCCCACCCCCTTGGGTACCCGCGGGTTTGGGCATGCCCGTGATGTCAGCATGGACCACCCAGTCCCTGATGTTACGTCCACGTCTATAACACATCATAGGGGTGGTGTGCTTGAAAGGAAGACTGGAGTCCGTGGAAATAATTGGCCATAGAGCTCGATTGGCCCTTGTTAGAATAGGGCTGGAGGTGTCAAACGTGGTTGTCCAGGTTATTCTGTCAGCAGAAGATCTTGCTGTAGGGCGTAATAACTCATCCCTAGGTATCGATAGTATTTCTCCCTTAATACGTTTGAGAAGTGCCTTTTCGTAGCCTCTATCCATGAATTTGGAAACAATGGAATCCAGTTCCTGCTCCAACCTCTCTGGTTGACTATTAATGCACGCTACCCTCATCATCTGGGACCTAGGTAGGCCTTGTTTCAACGGTCGAGGGTGATGACTATTCGCTCGCAGGAGAGTGTTCTTATCTGTTGGCTTACTGTACAAGCTGGTTTCCAACCTCCCGGCTTTGATGGTCACCAGCACGTCTAGATAGTTGATGGAAGAGGATGACCACTGAGACGTAATCCTGATGGGGGAGGGCCTGGAATTGATGGAATCCAGGAGCTTACTAAGCGCTAGTTCCCCTCCTGTCCATACTATGAATATATCGTCGATATATCTGGTATAGAGTGCGATATGTCGAATGTTTTCCTGGTCCTGAAAGAACATGGATGTTTCTTCCTTCAGCATATAGACATTTGCATAGGACGGGGCCACATTGCTCCCCATGGCACAACCGGTCCTCTGCCGATAGAACCGTCCATCGAAAATGAAATAGTTCCTGGTCAATGTTAGTTCCAGTAAAGACATGAAGAGATCCAAATTCACGATGGACATATTCTCCTCCATTAGGAACAATCTCATTGCCCCTAACCCATCACTGTGTGGTATGCTTGTATATAAACTACAAATGTCTACTGTGCACAGAAGTGCCCCCTCCGGGACTGTGCCAAAGGACTCTAGAAGTATGAGGAAAGAAGTGGTGTCCTTCAGACATCTAGTTTGTTTGTGAACCAAGGGTTGAAGTATGCTATCCAAAAATTGCGACACTGGCTGGTACAGTGATTGCCGGGCGGAGATGATAGGGCGGCCCGGCGGCTTCATAAGATCTTTATGTATTTTTGGCACAGTGAAGAAGACGGGCACTACTGGAAAGTCCTGTGTGAGGGCCTTGCATATTTTCTCAGAAATATGCCCATGTTGTCTCGCATTACTCAAAATTCCATCTAGCTCCAGCTTGTAGAATGCCGTTGGGTCTGAGTCAAGATCCTCATAGGTGTTAACATTAGATAATTGTGCCTCAATCTCCATCCGGTAGTATGTTAGGTCCAGAATGACCACACCGCCCCCCTTATCGGCAGGGCGGATAATGATATCTGTGTAAGAGCTCAAGTTCTTGAGCGCCTGCCATTCTAGCTTTGACAGGTTACGGTGCACTTGGGTGGTGGCCTTCGTATACTTATCCATGGATTCATCCACGAGTCGTAGGAAGGATTTGATGGAGGCATTCGAGGATTGTGGATCGAAGGACGAGCTGCTTCTCTTATTCAGAAATGGCTGTAGATCTGCAGGGGTAGTAATAGTAGGCAACGGGCTGGGGTGCGTCGAAAAGAATTCCTGTCGTCGTAATTTTCTTGCAAATTGGTATAGGTCGATTTTCCAATTCATCTCATTATGCCGATTAGTGGGGACAAACGAGAGTCCATTACTAAGCACATCTAATTCTGCGGGGGTTAATGTACGTGCCGAAAGGTTATAAATTAAGTTTTGTTTTTCACTGCCCGATCTATGGAGTCTCGTGTTCTGCCCACCCCGACGGGTGGCCGACCTCTTCCTTTGTTTGTACTCACGCCTGCTGCCCCTAAAGGGACGGCAGAGTGCTCCTGTGGGCCATCAGAATCGGCTACCGCGAATTCACTGTCGCTGTTCGATGAAGCTCCTTGCCCTGCCCGATTCTCCCTCCGACGGCGCCAGCCCTGCTTAGATTTTGGTTGCATAGAGTATGTGCCCCCCGACGGGCCTCCCATTAGCCAACGATGCACTCTATTGTTCTCATAGTCCTCCTGAACAATGTCTAATTTGTTCTTCTTAAACTTGAGGAGGTCCCTGCGATAGGCATCGCATTGTGTGCGCAGCTTGCGCATCCAATCATGGGATTCATCCTGCTGTAGGGAGGATAGGTGCGTTGTTTCAAAGGTTGTGATTTTGTCCTTAACCACCTTCAACTCCCTGCCTGCTTCCTCAATCACCAATAACATGAGATCTAGACTACACTTGTTGGTGATCCCGACCCATTTCTTGCAAAAGTCAGGGTTAAACCTGCCGATGGTAGGGGCGTTTCTTATCCTGAACCCTCTGGGAATCATACGCTCCCTGTGGTAGTCAGAGAGAGATATCCCGTGGAGCAAATAATCTATCTCTCTGCGTTTAAGCTTGTATAGTTGTTGGTATAGATCCTCTTGGCTATACTGTTGATCAGCTACCGACAGCCGTTCCTTAAATCGTAGTCTGTCAGCATCTTCATCAGTGAAACCATACAGGTCCCCTCTGTTGATATTCAGATGTACAAAGCCCCTAGAGCTTTCAGTGGTTGATGTAGACATTTCAGGATCCATGTCCAAATTTAGCAGCTGTGAAAATTTAAAAGTGCAAACACACGTGTCAGTGCTGCAGTATCACTGAGCAGGAAAAAATCCTTTCCGTTTAACACTGAATTTGGTGTTAATGCCCAGCTGCAGTGGAGTCCAGCAGTACCTCTATCACCAGGTGTATAGATCAATCACTGTAAAAGATGCCGATAAAATCCAGGGGTGCCCTGACTCGTGCAGGGGACGTCCAACGGGCGACCCCTAAACCAATATGTAATGTCCTGAAGCCTGGCACTCCCTCCGTTGTTAGCATGCCCCGGTGCCCTCAGAATAATTGAAGAATAGTTTAAACAAAAGCTGCGGCACTCGTGGTCTTGGAAAAATGCTTGTATTGAAAAGTTTACATAGCGCACCCGCGCCCCACCAACGTTTCGGGGAGTCTAACCCCTTTATCAAGGTGTAGGTGACAGAAAAAGAAGAAACAGGAGACAACACTCACCTATTTATGAAAGAAGCCCGCCACGTCCCGTGCAGTGCAGCTCCCGCGCCTCCGTCCCAACCGCCGGATGTAGCAGGAAGATGACGTACAGCGACGCACCCGGCGCGTCACTGCTGCTTCGTTGCTCGGCAACCCGCGGCACTGTTGTCCCGTTGCCCAGCTTTTCAATACAAGCTCCATCTCTATTGAAGTTTTTTTTTATGAGCATTTTATGCGTTTTTTATGTATGTATTTTTCCTATATTGATTCCCACCTTTTTAATACCTAGGTTTGTTTTAGTGCTTCATAAATAAATGTTGTTCCTTTTTTAAAAAAAACTGCCTAATTTTTATAAGACTATTTGGCACCAGTGGTCGCCTTCAGTACCTCATTCCCTGTCCACACACTTTTTCTCAAGGTATTCATACCAGTGCCTTATTCTACCTGAGGTAAATAGGCTGACGCCCTAACAAATTATAGGGAGTGCCCACTAAGCAGTTCTCTTTTTTATTTCATTTTTTATTCATTTTTCAGTCTTTTTAGTTATTTTACTTTTTGGTCCTGATACTAGTGTTGTAATTAGAGATACTGCATCTGTGGCGCTGACGGCTTCTTTGGTACACATATATATATATATATATATATGTATATATTATACACATAATGTGGTATACCTTACTGAGTTTATTTTGTTTATTATACCAAAATATGCAGACTTATGTTATATTTTTATATATTTACAGCGTCAATGAAGCTGCCGGCTGGGGACAGGTGACATCACTTCCTCGGTTTGACGGACAGCTGCTACCGGAAGTGGATGATCCAGAAGCTGGTGAGGCGTGCCCGGGCAGACAGCTGAGGGGTCCAGTGGGGTAAGAGTTGTAAATAGTTTTTTGTCACTGCACTTATTATTGCCCGATCCTGAAGAAGGGGTCTTGAGTCTTGAAACGTCTATTAAAAGTTATCACTTTTTCACTAAGTTTCAAATCTCCAAGTGCCACCTTCTGGAAGTAGTGTAAGTATGGGAAGCAGAAAAAGAAGTTATAGGGTTTATTGACGCTGTATAGGTGGGTAAGATCAGCAGCCACATGGTGAAGAGGTAGCCAGCCTCTTCAAAATAGCAAAACTAAAGAAAATACAAAATATACCAGGTAGTCACTAGTGATGAACGGGTTCGGATTCTCGGAAACCGAACCCCCCCGAACTTCACCCTTTTTACACGGGTCCGAGCCATACTCGGATTCTCCCGTATGGCTCGGTTAACCCGAGCGCGCCCGAACGTCATCATCCCACTGTCGGATTCTCGCGAGATTCGGATTCTATATAAGCAGCCACGCATCGCCGCCATTTTCACTCGTGCATTGGAAATGTTAGGGAGAGGACATGGCTGTCGTCCTCTCCGTTATTGTTGAACTTGATTGTGCTTTATTGCTTAATTGTGGGGAGGGCTGGGGAGCAGCTGTATAATATAGGAGGAGTACAGTGCAGAGTTTTGCTGATCAGTGACCACCAGTTTTATCCGTTCTCTGCCTGAAAAAAACGCTCCTTATCTGTGCTCAGTGTGCTGCATATATCTGTGCTCACACTGCTTAATTGTGGGGACTGGGGAGCAGCTGTATTATATAGCAGGAGTACAGTGCAGAGTTTTGCTGACAGTCACCACCAGTATACGTTGTCTGCCTGAAAAACACTCCATATCTGTGCTCAGTGTGCTGCTTTATTGTGGGGACTGGGGACCACCAGTATAATATTATATAGGAGGAGTACAGTGCAGAGTTTTGCTGACCAGTGACCACCAGTATATAATATATAGCATTACAGTACAGTAGGCCACTGCTGTACCTACCTCTGTGTCGTCAAGTATACTATCCATCTAGATTCTATACCTGTGGTGCATTTCAGTTGTGCAGTTTGCTGACACAGTGACCACCAGTATATATAGCAGTACGGTGTGGAAGGCCACTGCTGTACCTACCTCTGTGTCGTCATTAAGTATACTATCCGTCTACATTCTATACCTGTGGTGCATTTTAGTTTTGCAGTTTGCTGACACAGTGACCACCAGTATATATAGCAGTACGGTACGGAAGGCCACTGCTGTACCTACCTCTGTGTCATCATTAAGTATACTATCCATCTACATTCTATACCTGTGGTGCATTTTAGTTTTGCAGTTTGCTGACACAGTGACCACCAGTATATATAGCAGTACGGTACGGAAGGCCACTGCTGTACCTACCTCTGTGTCGTCATTAAGTATACTATCCATCTACATTCTATACCTGTGGTGCATTTTAGTTTTGCAGTTTGCTGACACAGTGACCACCAGTATATATAGCAGTACGGTACGGAAGGCCACTGCTGTGCCTACCTCTGTGTCGTCATTAAGTATACTATCCATCTTCATTCTATACCTGTGGTGCATTTTAGTTTTGCAGTTTGCTGACACAGTGACCACCAGTATATATAGCAGTACGGTACGGAAGGCCACTGCTGTACCTACCTCTGTGTCGTCATTAAGTATACTATCCATCTACATTCTATACCTGTGGTGCATTTTAGTTTTGCAGTTTGCTGACACAGTGACCACCAGTATACTATATATAGCAGTACGGTACAGAAGGCCACTGCTGTACCTACCTCTGTGTCGTCATTAAGTATACTATCCATCTACATTCTATACCTGTGGTGCATTTTAGTTTTGCAGTTTGCTGACACAGTGACCACCAGTATATATAGCAGTACGGTACGGAAGGCCACTGCTGTACCTACCTCTGTGTCGTCATTAAGTATACTATCCATCTTCATTCTATACCTGTGGTGCATTTAATTTTACAGTTTGCTGACACAGTGACCACCAGTATAAATAGCAGTACGGTACGGAAGGCCACTGCTGTACCTACCTCTGTGTCGTCATTAAGTATACTATCCATCTACATTCTATACCTGTGGTGCATTTTAGTTTTGCAGTTTGCTGACACAGTGACCACCAGTATATATAGCAGTACGGTACGGAAGGCCACTGCTATACCTACCTCTGTGTCGTCATTAAGTATACTATCCATCTACATTCTATACCTGTGGTGCATTTTAGTTTTGCAGTTTGCTGACACAGTGACCACCAGTATATATAGCAGTACGGTACGGAAGGCCACTGCTGTACCTATCTCTGTGTCGTCATTAAGTATACTATCCATCTACATTCTATACCTGTGGTGCATTTTAGTTGTGCGCAGTATATATAGTAGTAGGCCATTGCTATTGATACTGGCATATAATTCCACACATTAAAAAATGGAGAACAAAAATGTGGAGGTTAAAATAGGGAAAGATCAAGATCCACTTCCACCTCGTGCTGAAGCTGCTGCCACTAGTCATGGCCGAGACGATGAAATGCCATCAACGTCGTCTGCCAAGGCCGATGCCCAATGTCATAGTAGAGAGCATGTAAAATCCAAAAAACAAAAATTCAGTAAAATGACCCAAAAATCAAAATTGAAAGCGTCTGATGAGAAGCGTAAACTTGCCAATATGCCATTTACGACACAGAGTGGCAAGGAACGGCTGAGGCCCTGGCCTATGTTCATGGCTAGTGGTTCAGATTCACATGAGGATGGAAGTACTCATCCTCTCGCAAGAAAAATGAAAAGACTTAAGCTGGCAAAAGCACAGCAAAGAACTGTGCGTTCTTCTAAATCACAAATCCCCAAGGAGAGTCCAATTGTGTTGGTTGCGATGCCTGACCTTCCCAACACTGGACGGGAAGAGCTTGCGCCTTCCACCATTTGCACGCCCCCTGCAAGTGCTGGAAGGAGCACCCGCAGTCAAGTTCCTGATAGTCAAATTGAAGATGTCACTGTTGAAGTACACCAGGATGAGGATATGGGTGTTACTGGCGCTGGGGAGGAAATTGACAAGGAGGATTCTGATGGTGAGGTGGTTTGTTTAAGTCAGGCACCCGGGGAGACACCTGTTGTCCGTGGGATGAATATGGCCATTGACATGCCTGGTCAAAATACAAAAAAAATCAGCTCTTCAGTGTGGAATTATTTCAACACAAATGCGGACAACAGGTGTCAAGCCGTGTGTTGCCTTTGTCAAGCTGTAATAAGTAGGGGTAAGGACGTTAACCACCTCGGAACATCCTCCCTTATACGTCACCTGCAGCGCATTCATCATAAGTCAGTGACAAGTTCAAAAACTTTGGATGACAGCGGAAGCAGTCCACTGACCACTAAATCCCTTCCTCTTGTAACCAAGCTCCTGCAAACCACACCACCAACTCCCTCAGTGTCAATTTCCTCCTTACCCAGGAAAGCCAATAGTCCTGTAGGCCATGTCACTGGCAAGTCTGACGAGTCCTCTCCTGCCTGGGATTCCTCCGATGCATCCTTGAGTGTAACGCCTACTGCTGCTGGCGCTGCTGTTGTTGCTGCTGGGAGTCGATTGTCATCCCAGAGGGGAAGTCGGAAGACCACTTCTACTGCTTCCAGTAAGCAATTGACTGTCCAACAGTCCTTTGCGAGGAAGATGAAATATCACAGCAGTCATCCTGCTGCAAAGCAGATAACTCAGGCCTTGGCAGCCTGGGCGGTGAGAAACGTGGTTCCGGTATCCACCGTTAATTCAGAGGCAACTAGAGACTTGATTGAGGTACTGTGTCCCCGGTACCAAATACCATCTAGGTTCCATTTCTCTAGGCAGGCGATATCGAAAATGTACACAGACCTCAGAAAAAGATTCACCAGTGTCCTAAAAAATGCAGTTGTACCCAATGTCCACTTAACCACGGACATGTGGACAAGTGGAGCAGGGCAGACTCAGAACTATATGACTGTGACAGCCCACTGGGTAGATGTATTGCCTCCTGCAGCAAGAACAGCAGCGGCGGCACCAGTAGCAGCATCTCGCAAACGCCAACTCGTTCCTAGGCAGGCTACGCTTTGTATCACTGCTTTCCAGAAGAGGCACACAGCTGATAACCTCTTACGGAAACTGAGGAACATCATCGCAGAATGGCTTACCCCAATTGGACTCTCCTGGGGATTTGTGACATCGGACAACGCCAGCAATATTGTGCGTGCATTACATCTGGGCAAATTCCAGCACGTCCCATGTTTTGCACATACATTGAATTTGGTGGTGCAGAATTATTTAAAAAACGACAGGGTCGTGCAAGAGATGCTGTCGGTGGCCCGAAGAATTATGGGCCACTTTCGGCATTCAGCCACCACGTTCAGAAGACTGGAGCACCACCAAACAATCCTGAACCTGCCCTGCCATCATCTGAAGCAAGAGGTGGTAACGAGGTGGAATTCAACCCTCTATATGCTTCAGAGGATGGAGGAGCAGCAAAAGGCCATTCAAGCCTATACATCTGCCCACGATATAGGCAAAGGAGGGGGAATGCACCTGACTCAAGCGCAGTGGAGAATGATTTCAACGTTGTGCAAGGTTCTGCAACCCTTTGAACTTGCCACACGTGAAGTCAGTTCAGACACTGCCAGCCTGAGTCAGGTCATTCCCCTCATCAGGCTTTTGCAGAAGAAGCTGGAGACATTGAAGGAGGAGCTAAAACAGAGCGATTCCGCTAGGCATGTGGGACTTGTGGATGGAGCCCTTAATTCGCTTAACCAGGATTCACGGGTGGTCAATCTGTTGAAATCAGAGCACTACATTTTGGCCACCGTGCTCGATCCTAGATTTAAAACCTACGTTGTATCTCTCTTTCCGGCAGACACAAGTCTGCAGAGGTTCAAAGACCTGCTGGTGAGAAAAATGTCATGTCAAGCGGAACGTGACCCGTCAACATCTCCTCCTTCACATTCTCCGGCAACTGGTGGTGCGAGAAAAAGGCTAAGAATTCCGAGCCCACCCGCTGGCGGTGATTCAGGGCAGTCTGGAGCGAGTGCTGACATCTGGTCCGGACTGAAGGACCTGCCAACGATTACTGACATGTCGTCTACTGTCACTGCATATGATTCTCTCACCATTGAAAGAATGGTGGAGGATTATATGAGTGACCGCATCCAAGTAGGCACGTCAGACAGTCCGTACGTATACTGGCAGGAAAAAGAGGCAATTTGGAGGCCCTTGCACAAACTGGCTTTATTCTACCTTAGTTGCCCTTCCTCCAGTGTGTACTCCGAAAGAGTGTTTAGTGCAGTCGCTCACCTTGTCAGCAATCGGCGTACGAGGTTACTTCCAGAAAATGTGGAGAAGATGATGTTCATCAAAATTAATTATAATCAATTCCTCCGTGGAGACATTCACCAGCAATTGCCTCCAGAAAGTACACAGGGATCTGAGATGGTGGATTCCAGTGAGGACGAATTAATAATCTGTGAGGAGGGGGATGTACACAGTGAAAGGGGTGAGGAATCGGAGGATGATGATGAGGAGGACATCTTGCCTCTGTAGAGCCAGTTTGTGCAAGGAGAGATTGATTGCTTCTTTTTTGGTGGGGGCCCAAACCACCCAGTCATTTCAGTCACAGTCATGTGGCAGACCCTGTCGCTGAAATGATGGGTTCGTTAAAGTGTGCATGTCCTGTTTATACATAAGGGTGGGTGGGAGGACCCAAGGACAAATCCATCTTGCACCTCTTTTTTCTTTAATTTTTCTTTGCATCATGTGCTGTTTGGGGACAATTTTTTTGAAGTGCCATCCTGTCTGACACTGCAGTGCCACTCCTAGATAGGCCAGGTGTTTGTGTCGGCCACTTGTGTCGCTTAGCTTAGTCACACAGCGACCTTGGTGCGCCTCTTTTTTTCTTTGCATCATGTGCTGTTGGGGGACAATTTTTTTGAAGTGCCATCCTGTCTGACACTGCAGTGCCACTCCTAGATGGGCCAGGTGTTTGTGTCGGCCACTTGTGTCGCTTAGCTTAGTCACACAGCGACCTTGGTGCGCCTCTTTTTTTCTTTGTATCATGTGCTGTTTGGGGACAATTTTTTTTGAAGTGCCATCCTGTCTGACACTGCAGTGCCACTCCTAGATGGGCCAGGTGTTTGTGTCGGCCACTTGTGTCGCTTAGCTTAGTCACACAGCGACCTTGGTGCGCCTCTTTTTTTCTTTGTATCATGTGCTGTTTGGGGACTATTTTTTTGAAGTGCCATCCTGCCTGACACTGCAGTGCCACTCCTAGATTGGCCAGGTGTTTGTGTCGGCCACTTGTGTAGCTTAGCTTAGCCATCCAGCGACCTTGGTGCAAATTTTAGGACTAAAAATAATATTGTGAGGTGTGAGGTGTTCAGAATAGACTGGAAATGAGTGGAAATTATGGTAATTGAGGTTAATAATACTATGGGATCAAAATGACCCCCAAATTCTATGATTTAAGCTGTTTTTTAGGGTTTTTTGAAAAAAACACCCGAATCCAAAACACACCCGAATCCGACAAAAAAATTTCGGTGAGGTTTTGCCAAAACGCGTCCGAATCCAAAACACGGCCGCAGAACCAAATCCAAAACCAAAACACAAAACCCAAAAAATGTCCGGTGCACATCACTAGACTAGTCACTTGATAACAGGACAAGTTGATAAAAAATAATTTATTACACATTAAAAAATACAAATGACACAATAGACACACAATTAAAATAAATACTATTCAGAAATTAACCTGAATCATGGATTAATAAATCCGAGCTAGCACAATTAATTTGTGAGACTGAGTTTGAAGAAAATATATTCAAGATGTAACTAGTTGGTTAGATATATTTACCAGCATTAGTTGCAGCAAGCGGAGACGATCAGCAATGTTCAGTCAGTCTCAACGCTAAATCCATTTAATGACGGTGTGTAAATTGTTGGTAGGTTGTCAATAGCAAAGAAGGTACCGGGCCAGGAGCTGCTGTTTGAAACTGGTGTGGATCTGACGCAGCAGTAGAAGAAACTGCTGCAAGTAACCGGCAGCGGATCCATCAGTGATCGTAGTTGCTGGTAGATAGTGAACGGCAATGCAGCACTGCAAGGGGCCACTAGAAACAGCCGCTGGTGACTCAGGTCAGGTCCGATGAGGTGGATAGTCACTTTGTAGAGCCACTATATGTGTAACTGCACAGGTAATAATGCAGACAGCCGTCACAGACAAACATTGATGTACAGTATAGGTGGCAATATATCGCAGTGACAGATTGATTAGTGCAGGGATTGCAGTAGGCAGTTCACGCAGGTGGAAAATGAGACAGCGCTTCTTACTTTGATTTAACTTTTATATAATAAAACACAATAAATTATAATAACACATATAAATACCGGTGCCTCCAGCTGTGGTCAGCTGGAGGCACCGCTCTCGCTGCCTCACACCTAGCTATGCAGGCATCACCACAGGGGAAATGATTAGAATAAAACAAAGACGGTATCTATGACTCAAAAAGATAACCACCATATTATGAAAATGCAAAAACGATTCAGTATCTTAGTAATCATATCAGCATAATACTCAACATTTCAGAGGTACAAGAACAGGGCACATGGAGCTGCATCTGACCATCCCTACAGCCCATTTCGGATCACTCCTTCATCTAGGGTCAGTCAAATGTGATAGCTCAAGATTACCAAATGATTAATTGCTATTATAAATTATAGAGGGTACAGTGGGATTGCCTTTGGGGGCTCCCCAAGCTGCCGGCTCCCATAGCAGCTACATCCCCTGCACCCTCTATAGTACGCCACTGTTTATCAGGGCTCCTGGGATAGAGCCAATTAACTCTGCAGCAGCAGCGGGTGTGCCACAGAGCTCCGTTAAAAGAGAAGCAGTCACACTTGAATCTCATTTTGAACCACACAGGTGCTGCTGTACATGCAGATGCTCCTTCAGGGCTTGGAGGCCGTAGGAAGGTATCTCTATTGCCACTGGGAGTTACTCCCCTGCTTATAAATCATATACTGTATGCCCATCAGAATTCCTTCCATTTGCCTTTTACACTGGTGCACATGCAGAGAGGTAGGACAGCCCGCTTTCCTCATCCAGCTTTCATGGGAGTACAACAATCTGATGTACATTTTAAGATGAACAAAATCTAATCAAATTCACCAATTAATGAAGGAGGGTGGAAGTTGGAAATGGTAAATGGGTTAATTATACTAAATGCAGTTGTGATTATGTTGAAAGAGTTAATGATTTTTCAGGAGGGCTTAATGATGAAAGCATATTGTGCGACAGTCATAAAAAAACTATTTTTTGGCAGTCAGAGAGGTGCCCTCTGTATTGTATAGCAGCCACTGGGAAGCTCTGTTTAAGCTGGCTGAGGGCTGCCTAAGCTTGATGCCACATAAGCACCCTGGTTTTTGTGACTAAGTGATAAAGACAGGGCAGTGTTAGTGTGTCATTTTGGGTCAGGTGCTTTTGTCTGCCTATTAGGGACTTTGTAGGAGGAGTGTATAGTATAGTATTATAGGCAGGACTTGGGGGCCATCTTTCTCTTTGCCATTTTGGAAGGCTGAGTAGACATATTGTTATTCTCACAATATTGGTTATATCTGTCCATTGATTCCCTTTATTTCTTCTTTATATCCCCTTCTTGCTCCTTTTCGGTCTCCCTTGCTAATCTGCCTCCTGCTTCCATTTCATCCCTCTCTGCCTTTGCTTTCTCCTTGCCATGCCCCGTCCTCGTAGGTCTGCACCCCACCCCTGCCGCCTTGCTGATGCGACTTGCCCGCTCGCAGCTGCGGGCTATAGATGTCTCCATTGTAAACAAAGAGTGGTCAGCGCGCTCCTTGGGGAGGAGTGGGGAGGAGGGGAAGGAAAATGGGACAGATACTAGTACACACATAATTTCATAGTATCTATCCCATTTTCCTCCCCCCCACTCCTCCCCAAGGAGCGCGCTGACCACTCTTTGTTTACAATCCAATTACAGGAGGTAGGACGCCTCCAGGTCTAGCATCACTCATCCCCACCTTCTCCTCTGTGAGCGCAGTCTCCTTCCACTTTATATAGATGTCTCCATGTCCGGGTGGTTGCTTCCCCTACCGCCTTGCCTGCCGTTACCTTGGGGTTGCTGCGGGGGCATCTGCTCCCCTCCTCTGGCTGCTGTGATCGGCGGGTGCGCTGTCTCCTGGATGCGGCTCCGGTAGCAGGCCTGGACGGCACGCTGAGCACTGGGGACACTGCAGGGCCTGTTCACATGGGCTCCCATGCGGGGGTCCAGGATTTTGGGGGACCCATTTCCTCCCCTTCTAGTCTGGCTACGGCACCGGCTGGTGTCAGTGGCCTGGCGCATGCTACTGGGGGTGTTTCCAGCCTGATAGTTTCCCACGCTGTTTCTACTGTTACAGGCAGCTCCCAACGTGCTTGGGCCCTCCCCTTTCCCTGCCCAGCAGTCCTTAGGGGATAGTTTTAGTGCATTCCCGGTTTCCCAGATTGTTTTGCCTGCTTCCAGGGGTTTGTTACATGGGGTTGGTACGCCATCTGCTGGCCAGCCCGGGTTGTTGCACGTGGTTTTTGCTCACAGTGCTCTTTCCGCCACTTTTATGGTGCCGGGTAGTGTTTCTCATGCAGTTCCTCCGGGTTTGAGTGTCTGGGGCCCAGCTCATCCCTATCATGAGTACCGCCATTACGCCCAGTCTGCCTGTGTCTAGAGCCCTCGTGTTTTCCCCTTATTTCCCTTTGATGGTATCTTCCTCGCAAGGGGTACAGCCCTCGTGGTCTGACACAATGACTCCCGAGTCGGTTCCTGCGGCATCGTTTGCAGGGTCTTACCATGGGGTTTTTGCCCATGGTTTGTTTCAGCAGATGCCGTATTGTTAGTCGCCTTTTGCCCTTGCTCATTATTCCCTGCCTCCGGGTTATATTTCCCAGCCCCCCTGGCCGCCTGCCTATGGCCTGACTGCCGGCTTGCCGAGTGGGGCTCCTATGGGCGCACTAGCACCTTCTACCCAGCTTTCCTTGTCCTCCCACCCAACCCCTTGCTGCCTGCCCCCCTCCCCCCCCTGCGTTTGACGGGGTAATTCCCCCCCCCTCCTGTTACCCCCTAAGCGTTGGTGTTTCACCTCATGTTGTTTCCTCTGAGCTTGCAGCTGATCTTGTTTCCAGTGCCACAATGGTGCGATCATTGACGCGGAGGAGCGGGATTTCTGGAGCTGGCATGTCTGGGGGATCCAGGGTCCCTGAAGAGATGTTGCCTGGAGCTGCAGGCATGGCTGATGATGTCACTGGCCCTTTAGGACCTGGTGAGCTTATTGTTACTTATTCCTCTTCTGCCAGTTTCTTCTTCCAGTTCTTCTTTCGATGCTGTGTCTTCTGGATCCCCTAGGCGCCCGCGTAAATTGACTAGGCTCATAGTGTGCCGCATACACAAGAAGGATAGGAAGGCAAAGGAATGGGATGGTACCGTTACAGCTGAGCTACCTTTGTTTACGGAAATGGTCCATTGTGCCAACACAGCGGTTACAAGGGGCTTGCATAAAAGAATGAGGGACAAAATTAGGAAAGGCAGATATGTCGACATGTTCACCCTTATGGATGACATGAGAAAAGCGCTTGATAAGGCTAAGAAGGTTGGGGGCATTGGAGAGAATGCTTATCGTCATTTTCATCAGTGGATCCGTGGTTTCTTGGTCTTCTCGGCTGCTATGCTGATACTAGACCATCTGAATATCATAATGTGATCAAGTATTTGTTCCTGGTGCATGAGATGTGCTTCAACTCGAAGGGTTAAGCTTAGCGGGATTACAATGAGAAATTCCGTCGGAATCAAGATGGTAACCCCACTTTACCCATGGGTTTAAAAGACGTTGAAGTGCGGCTTGAGGTCACTCAGCATGGCAAGCGTCCGGTAGATTTTCAGGGTAAGAAACCAGCCCCGGATGTCCGCCCGGGTGCGACCACTGTGGCTAAGGGTAAGTGTTTTGCCTATAATGACGCCAAGTGCACCTGTGGTAGCAGTTGTCATTTTCGCCACTCCTGTAAAGTGTGCGGGGGGGCACCCATCCAAAGACTGCACTTCCACGGCAGCTGTCAGACCCTCCGAGGTAACTGAGGTACCCGGAGGTGGCAAGTAAGGCATTTTCCCACATTAAGGTTTACGAAATGGTTAAGTGGGTGTGCTCTTATCCAGATAAGGTTTTGGGTAGGTTTTTGTTGGAAGGTTTTCATTTCGGTTTCAGGTTACCCATTTCTGATCATGTTACCATCATTGAGTGCCGTAATTTGAGATCTGCATGTGATTTCCTCCGCATGGTCGCCCAGAAGGTTGAATCGGAAGTCCGTTTGGGCGGCATGTGCGGCCCTTCCCCTCCTTTGACTGATTTGTGTGTTTCACGCTTGGGGGTGGTTCCCAAAAAGGCCCCAGGTAAGTTCCGCCTCATTCAGCACTTTTCCCACCCGCATGGGGGTTCCGTCAACGATGCTATCCCGGAGGAAGCCTGTAGAATCCATTACCAATCTTTTGACAAGGCCCTTCAGATAGTTAGGGACACTGGCCCTGGGGCTCTGATGGCCAAGCTAGACATTGAGTCCGCTTTTCACCTACTTTCAATTCATTCCGATTTCCTGCAGTTTCTGGGTTTCTGTTTGGGGGTGGGGAGTTCTACGTAGATAGGTGCTTGCCCGTGGAGTGTTCTGTCTCTTGTGCCTACTTTGAGAAATTCAGCTCTTTTTTACATTGGTGTATTCAGTCTCCCTCCAGTCACACGGGGGTGGCTCATTACTTGGATGATTTTCTCTTTGTAGGTCCAGGTGATAGTTTGGTTTGCAGTGAGGTTTTGGGCATTGCACATAGTTTGTTCGGTCTACTGGGGGTCCTGGTAGCCCCTGATAAGACTGAGGGTCCCACCAGTGGTCTGAGTTATTTAGGGATCGAAATACATACGTCGGCCGGTTGTTGCCGACTGCCTGCCTGTAAGGTTCAGAAACTCCTGGGTCTTATAGATGAGTGTTTGAGCAAGCATAAGGTCATACTTAAACATGTCCCATAGTTGCTGGGTTCTGTCAACTTTGCATGCAGGATCATCTCCATGGGTCGGGTTCTTTGCCATAAGCTTGAGAGGTCCACAGCTTCTGTATCTAAGCCTCATCATACCGTATACCTGTCCCGCGAGATCAGGGATGATTTGTGGGTCTGGTCTACTTTCCTGGTTTCTTTCAATCGTGAGGTGTTAAGGCCGGGCGAACAATGTTTTAGTAGTTGCCGTCAATTCTTTACGGATGCTGCTGTTAATTCTGGTTTTGGTGCCTTCTTCAGGAACGAGTGGTGCGCGGCTCCTTGGCCCGTTTTCGTGGGTAGCATGCGGTTTTACTAAAACTTGCTTCTCCTGGAACTCTTCCCGTTAATTGTGGCGGTGGAATTGTGGTCCTCTAGTTTGTCCAACCGGAGCATTGTTTTTCACTATGATAACTTGGGGGTCGTCCATGCTGTTAATAACCAGCGCTCCTCCTCTCCCCAGGCCTTGCACTTGCTGCGGCATTTGGTGCTGAAGTGCCTGAGGCACAATATTCATTTCACGGCTAGACATGTCCCTGGCTTTGACAATAGGATAGCGGACTCTCTTTCCCGTTTTGAGTTTGTAAGATTTCGAGAACTTGTTCCGGAGGAAGAGACGTTTGGTTTGCCGTGCCCATCCTTCATATGGCAGATCATCGAGTCGGTTTCTGGGTAAATTGGTGGAGCACTTTGTTTTGCTTTGCGTATGTCATTTATTGTAGACGATAGGTCCTAGGCTGATATGGCTTCTGCCCTTGCGGGCATTCTTCTTTTCTTTCTAAATTATTATTGCCTAACGTTATCTAGTATTGTGCAACACTGCTCAATCTCTGCCGGATAGGGCGCTGGCTAATGACTATTTAATTTTGTGCCTCGCTATTTTTTGGGCCATTCTTGTGGCATGCCACTGAGTTTCCCTCTTTTTCAAGTTTTAGTTGCAGCGGTATGGCTGCTCTACCTTTTGCCTTTAGATTTCAGTGCTGCGGAGAGTGGGGCCTATTCCTTGCAGATGTGGGCAACTGCTTTGGCTGCTGCTGGGGTCTTCCAGCGGCAGCTATGCAGGAGCCTGGCCATTGGAAATACTTTATAAGGCTTGCACAGTTCTATATATGTTGGTTAAGGTTTAGCTGCACCTGTTGCGCTAACCCAAAAACGTAGCTTACCTTGTCAGTTTTTGAATGGCTAGGATTCAGGAACTGAGGGTGTGAAGTGAATTTTAAAATTTTCTTCCGAGGGGTCCGAATTATAATTGGCACTCTGACGGTCCACGGTAGGTTTTTTGAGTTTTCTCCTTCACTTGGGTTCTTTTTCTCGTTTTATTGTAGTAATGTCTAAGTTTCAATTGTTGCTGATGTTAGGGATTTTTCTTCTTTTCAGCCACATTGGATACATCGGAACAGATTTGGCTAGTTGGCAATTCTTAAATTTTTGGGACAGAGAGGCATCCTATGGCGAGACAAACAGCTAACTTGTTTGGTGATAGGGTAGTCCACTGGTTGGGTTTGAGAGGTTTGCATTGAGTTGGTTTGCTTCAGCTTCTTTTCCGTCATGAACGAAGGTGGGGCCGGCCCGACTGGATCGTCATTCACCTCGGTGGGAATGACATGGGTCGAGTTAAGGACATCAACCTCATCCTGAGTGTCAAAACGGATTTGGTGGCGTTGCGAGTTTCTTGGCCCCAGGTGAGAGTGGTGTTGTCAGATATTGTACCCGGTTTCCACTGGCGGGAGGGGGGGGGTTCATTTGTCTGCTATAGATAAGGTGAATTCTGCAGTGTCTGTGTATGTGAAGGCCATGGGTGGTTTGGTAGTTGGACATCCTCTGCTGGTTCTCCGTAACTGCCAGTTTTATAGGGAGGACGGTGTGCACCTTTCCACAGCGCGTGTCAGTGTGTTTTTGGAGAGCACTTTTAACTGTCTGAATCGTTATTTTTAGGATCTCTGTTTTTTGTTGTTTGAATGACGTCTGCGGTTTTAGGTAAACCTTGTTGTGGCGGAAAGTCGCTACCAGCCAGCGGTCAAAAGCTTGCATAAGTGGTCATTATGGGGCACCCCCTTTTGGTAAGACGGCGAGTGTGTTCTCCCTCTACGGGTGGACAACGGGTGGTTCGTCCATTGCTTTGCTAGAGTAAAGGGTGGTGAGTCCTGCACAGTGCGGTTTATGTTGTTAGGAGGCGGTGGTAAGTCCCCTCCCTGGTTATTTGGTATTATTCTAGTTGACTGGTGCTGGTGAGTTGGTAGCCCTTTTATTGCCATCCTCCATTACATAGTTAAAATTAGGTCATCAAACAATAAATGCCTGTTGACCTTTTAAATCTAGCAGTTGGTGTCCGTGTCATTTTTTCTTAGTAGTAAGCAAGCTTAAGTATATGTTATGTGTGTCACAATAAAGTTATGGGCGCCTTATTGAATGGCAGAGCACTTTTAATTCCCAGTCTGCCTTTGCATCAAGGTGCATGCCTTCTCCATTCTTGGGAAGTGCTTCCAAAAACTAAAAGTGTGTATAGATCTACTGTAAGGTGGGAAAATCTCAAGACGTGCACTGAAAAAAGTGAAAACATCACACCGAATGTTAATTTATGGAGCTTGCATCAAATAATAGATTTCAGTTTTCATCCTAAATTACTACTTGGATTAGGTTGTTTCAAGAATAATAAACTTTTGCTGTAGTTTTTCTCTGTAACTGAATAATTTTCAGGCATCCCATCCTCCACAGTTTTATAAAGAGTAAAGTAAAACAGTTGCGTGTTAAAGCAAGGTGTCACACTCTGGTGTTGCAGACAGTGGGGCAGATGTATTAATCTTGGAGATGGCATAAGGAAGTAATAAACCAGTGATAAGTGCAAGGTGATAAATGCACCAGCCAATCAGTTCCTAACTGTTAATTTACATATTGGAGCTGATTGGCTGGGGCATTTATCACCTTGCACTTATCACTGATTTATCACTTCCTTATGCCTTCTCCATGTTAATACATCTGCCCCTGAGATACTTACCTCTGCACGGTCTCTCCTGGCTTTTGCTGTGGTCTCTGGTTCCTGATGGTTTCCGCTGCCTTCTCATGCATGCCGCATTGCCTTTCCTCGGCTCCATACTAGAAATGGTCAGCTGACGGTGGCTACTCCAATGAAAATGCTCTTTTGTCCGGCTGACTCTGGCAGCCAATCAGGGACCCGCATCTCCTATTTAAACACTTCCTGGAATGCTGGTCAGTTTTCAGTACAACGTCATTATACCAGACGCCTTACTTGTCCAGCAACAGCCTGTGAATTGTCACAGAATTCCTACTTTTCTTACAATACTGGTTTCAGCCCGGTTACCTTATGCAATACCAGTTAAGGCCTGGCTATCTTACACAATATCGATTTCAGCCCAATAACTGTTACACATTACCATTTCCAGCAGGTTACCAGATGCATTACCGATTCCCCCAGTATGCATTACTGGTCCCAGCCCTGTTACTCCAACACACATTATCGGTTCCAGCCTGGTTACTCCAATATGCACCACTGGTTGCATCCCAGGTTACTCCAGTACGTGTTGCTGGTCCGTTCCTAGTTACTCGGAAATGCATCACCTGTTCTAACTAGGTTACTCTAATATGCATTACTGGTTCCAGTCCATTTACGCTATATACACTACTGGTCCCAGCCCAGTTACTGATACGCGTCACCAGTTCCAGGTTGGTACCCAACAGTAGAACCTATCAAGCTGATTTCCCAAGCCTCTCACCTCTACTTCCACAGTGCTAACTGTTTTGTTCATATGTTTGTAAATCCAGTCATATGGACACAGAGACATGTGAGTTCACTGCTGTGCTATTTTATTCCATCACCAACTCCAGACACACTGCACACTGGACCACCCACTTCCCAGCATCCCCATGGTCCCAGGGACCATCACTGAAGATTCAGGCTTACACATATTACTAAGGGAGTGTCTACAAATATTAAGCATTCTAATACACTAACATCACATCCTCTTTTCTTTAAAGATAAGCCCTGTACGTCATATTAAGAACATCATCTAACACGTTTCAATGAGTCTCTCAGGTCTGCGTATTTGCCTTTTGGGTATTTCATACACAGTCTGTGTTTCATCTACCATGTTGGACCTTTCTAGAATCGTGGTTTTTTCACCATTATGAGGATCATCATACATGTCAGATGAAGGGTATTCTTGAGTCATGTTGTCTTCATTATGGTTAGGTTGAGATCTTAAATCCACCCGATTTCTTCTTACTTCCGTTCCACGCTCTGCACGTATAGTATAAGATATACCTTTCTGCACCCAAATACCTTTCTCGTGATCTCTGAGATGGACTTGGTCACCCGATTTTAGATCAGATAAGCTTTTTGTTCACCTGTCATGGAACAGTTTCTGTTTCGCCTGTTGACGTTCCTTACTCAGTCTGACCAACGCTGAGTTATGTGTATTAAGCAGTTCATCATGTATCGGGAGATTTGCTCTAATCCTCCTTCCCATCAGCATTTGTGCAGGAGAAAGTCCATTCTGTAAAGGTGTACTGCGGTAGATTAAAAGACTTTTGTAGAAATTTTCTTTACCTTCTTGAGCTTTTTTCATGAGACTCCTTTACAGTTTTTACTGAACTTTACAGTTTTTACTGAACTTTCCACCAACCCATTTGAGCGTGGATAGTGGGGACTTGACGTAGTATGGACAAATTCCCACTCATCAGCAAATTGTCTAAATTCAGCACTGGAAAACTGAGGACCATTATCAGTGAACACTTCCATAGGAACACCATGCCTTGCAAAGATTGACTTCATGCAATTGATTACGGCTTTACTAGTAGTTGTATGTAGTGTCTTCACCTCAGGGTAGTTAGAGTAATAATCAGTCACAATAATGTATGTTTTCCCATTACAATCAAACAAATCTGCGCCAACTTTCTGGTACGGTCTCTCTGGCACTGCGTGAGGACTCAGTGGCTCAACTTGTTGTTTCGGTCTATACGTAAGACATAATTCACATGTACCTGATATTTTCCTTGGGTCTGGTTTTATACCTTGATCCGAGACCACGTCGCCCATAAAGGTAAGTGTATTCACACCAATTTTACATTTGTCCTTGTTTAGCTTTAAATTCACTTTCTTGACAAGTTCCATTACTTGTCTCAATCTAGAATCATGTTCTTCCTTTGTAGATCCCCAGACGACAATGTCATCCATCATTGTTTCAACACCTGGAATATGTTAAAAAATCATGTGTATCTTTTTGTGATATACTTCTGGAGCAGACAATATTCCATATGGTAGTCGAAGAAATCTGTATCTACCTTCTGGTGTATTAAATGTACAAAGCTTTGAGCTGGCCTCATCTAGCTTCATTTGCCAGAATCCTGATGATGCGTCCAATTTACTGAACCATTTTGCTCCCACAAATTGCGACATGATTTCATCTCTGGTTGGTAGTTTGAAATGTTCTCGTTTAATAGCTTAATTTAAATCTCTGGAGTCTAGACATATTCTGAGTTGTCCGTTTTTCTTTTCAACAATTACTAAGGAGCTTACCCATTCAGTAGGCTCATCAACTTTCTGTATCACACCCAAGGCTTCCATACGATTTAACTCTTGTTCCAGTTTTTCTCTCAGCGCAAACGGCACTTTTCTACAGGGATGTATCACTGAAGAAACTTGCGTGTCTATATTTATTTTATGCTCTCCAGGCAAACAACCTAGACCTTCAAACAAGTCTCTGTATTCTGTAAACATTGATTTGCAGTCATCTTCTACTTGTGATGTCACCATAAAAACTTTCTTGAGCAAGCTTAGTTTCTCACAGGAACTTAATCCTAGAATCGTTTGCATATTTTTATCCACAATCAGTAGAGATGTTTTAAACTGTTGTCCGTTATATTTCAGTGACACTAAGCATGTACCTTTCACAGGAATTTCCTCCCCAGTGTACCCTGTAACTTTCACTTTGGCTGGATGAATTTTAGGTTTTACTCTAAAAGTCTTATAGTCTTGAAACGATATTAAATTTACCTGCGCGCCAGTATCAAGCTTAAAGGGAATGATAATCTCATTCACAGTTAAAGGGACAATCCATTCTTTCTTATCTGCACTGCAAAGTTCAATGCAATCCACAAAGAATTCCTCTGTTTGTTTAATAGCATGCACTTTGGTTTCACTTTTCATTTTACAGCATTTGGCAAAGTGATTAAGTCTACCACATTTCATGCAGGTTTTACCATAAGCAGGGCACATTTTAGGATTGTGAGCATTTCCACATCTACTACACATTTCCTTGTTAGACTGTGGCTTAGACTGCTTCATTCTTGAGAATGGAGGTTTGCTTGGCTCTGTTTTCTGCACCACATGTACGTGCTGTACATCAGCTTCCTTGTGTAACTTTTTGGCTTGAAATCTAGTTATTTCTGCAGATCTGCACATAGGGGTTCATTCCGAGTTGTTCGCTCGTTGCCGATTTTCGCTATACTGCGATTAGTCGCTTACTGTGCATGCGCAAGGTTCACACAGCGCATGCGCTTAGTTATTTTATACAAAAGTTAGGTATTTTACTCACGGCATAATGATGCTTTTTCATCGCTGTGCTGATCGTAGTGTGATTGACAGGAAGTGGGTGTTTCTGGACGGAAACTGGCCGTTTTATGGGAGTGTGCGGAAAAACGCAGGCGTTCGAGTTGCAAAACGCAGGAGTATCTGGAGAAACAGGGGAGTGGCTGGGCGAACGCTGGGTGTGTTTGTGACGTCAAACCAGGAACAAAAAGGACTGAGCTGGTCGCAATGGCTGAGTAAGTCTGGAGCTACTCAGAAACTGCTAAGAAATTTCTATTCGCAATTCTGCTAATCTTTTGTTTGCAATTCTGCTAAGCTAAGATACACTCCCAGAGGGCAGCGGCTTAGCGTGTGCAATGCTGCTAAAAGCAGCTAGTGAGCGAACACCTCGGAATCACCCCGATAGTCACTGCCTTTTCTAGTGTTAGGTCTTGCTCTCTCAGCAGCCTCTCTCTGAGTCCATTATCAGGTATTCCACAGACAATACGATTTCTAATCAGTGAATCCTTTAAATCACTAAACTCACAGGTTTTACTGAGTGATTGCAGCTCTGTAACATACTGATCAAATCCATCTCCAGACTTCTGGTCACATGTGAAAAACTTATATCTTTCATATGTCACATTTTTCCTTGGCACAAAGTAATCTTCAAACTTTTGCATTATAGAAGATAGCACCATATTCTGCCCCTCGTCAAACTGAAAACTATTATAAATGTCCAGCACATCCTCTCCTATCACATGGAGGAAAATGGATGCCTTAGTTTTGTCAGCCTCTGTATCAGCTCCACATGCAGCAAGATATATATTAAACCTTTGCTTAAATCTTTTCCAGTTTTCAGACAAGTTACCAGACATCAGCATGCCGGTTGGAGGAGCTAGTTTATCCATGGTTACTCACTGTTTGAAGAGAGGAGCACACGGCAGGCTTTGCAGACACTGAGTATCACATCCTGACAGACTGCTGCAGGATTCTTTCACACTCTGAGAGCACTAGCAGTCCAAGTTAAACTTCTTCTGACACCATGTTTTGTTCATATGTTTGTAAATCCAGTCATAAGGACACAGAGACATGTGAGTTCACTGCTGTGCTATTTTATTCCATCACCAACTCCAGACACACTGCACACAGGACCACCCACTTCCCAGCATCCCCCTGGTCCCAGGGACCATCACTGAAGATTCAGGCTTACACATATTACTAATTGAGTGTCTACAAATATTAAGCATTTTAATACACTAACATCACACTAACTTCATGTGCAGAAATCTAATAAAGCCTCCCAACTTTCTGCATGTGGTTGCCAATCCAGCTCCCACTGTAAACTCCAGTCTGGGTGCAGAAAAATCCCCAGTTCTGACACAAAGTTTATTTCAATAACTATAAACAATGTCTAATATGTGGTATGTTGAAGGGGCCTAAGTCATGTTTGTACGCAATGGCTGATTATCACACAGCAGAGCAATCATCGGCAGACTGCACATGTGCTGCAATGCATCAAGGTGCCGCTGCGATCTTGCTCGCAATGAGGATTTCATGAAGAAGTGATTGATAGGAAGTGACCATTTGGAGGCATCAACAGGGAGTGGTTGGATAAAAGGAAGCGTGTCATGGGCGTTTTTCATTTTCACAATGCTGTGTCACTACTGCCATGTCCAGTCTGTATAACCATAGACCATACCTTAGCTTCGATCAGGGATGTTCCTAATTTTTGTGCATAGGCTGTGAATGTATACGCAATTGCAATAGCTCCGGTAGGCATCTCTTTTCATTTCTGGGCGGCTGCTTCACTTGCTGACATTAGCAACTAGAAAATCTCACTTGCTAATGCATTAGCATACAAACATGAATTAGACCCAATCTGCTAGGAGATTCTAGGAAGCCTTTTTCTATTAATATTGTTATTTATGTAGTGACATCAAAGGACTATGAGGGAGATGTACTAAGCAGTGTACTAAGTGCAGAAGTGAGCCAGTGATGAAATTGCCTATGGCAACCAATCAGCATTGATGTAACATTTATAATTTGTATATTTATAAAAAGTATACAGAGCAGCTGATTGGTTGCCATGGGCATCTTCTCCACTGGCTCACTTCTCCACCCTTTATCACTGCTCATCTCCCCCTGTACCTGAGTAAAACACAATTGATCTAGGTGGATTTTCCCTCTACCAGCTCCTAAGGAGGTTAGAATAGCCTGGTGTACATGTAGCTGCATGGCTGTGCTTGTAGCGTTTGTTATCAAATCAGAAATAGTTCTACTAGTATTTACAATTAAGTTGATTTAGTCTGAATTGAGGTTCATGTATTTCCCTAATAAAGTCTGATGCTGTTGCCTCAGATGATGATGAATAATGATGGATATTGATGGCAAATATATCTTTTTAGTAATAATAATAATAATAATAATAATAATTATGTAAAGACTGACAGTTTGTATTGATCTAAAGGTGGGTACACACTAATAGATATATCTGCAGATCAATTGATCTGCAGATATATATATATGGACGGATCGGGCAGTGTGCTGTGCATACACACTGTTCGATCCATCGGGGACTGACGTTATGAACTGGGCAGGCATGTACACACGCCCGCCCAGTTCAGCTGTCAATCACCGCCGGCCGCAGCAGCATGTGTATGGGCGGTCGGCCGACCGCCCCGTACACACACAGCGATGCACCAATATATCAGTAGATATTTATTATTTATTTTATTTATTAGCAGTTTCTTATATAGCGCAGCATATTCCGTTGCGCTTTACAATTAGAACAACAGTTATAGAACAAAACTCGCAAGCTTACACTCTATAGGGAAATAGGCATTGATACACAAGGATAGATGCTACCTGTTACATAATGGTTCCCCAGATTGCTAGGTTCTTAATGGGTTGTATGATATGATCACTCAGCAATGTTGGAAGACAAAATGTGAGTTTATGTGGACTGTACAGAGGGGATGTAACTTAATAGGGAAGCATTGAAGGTTATGTGTGTGGGTCTGAAATTTGGTAGGCTTGTCTGAAGAGATGAGTGTTCAGGGAACGTTTAAAGGTTTGGAGACTAGAGGAGAGTCTTATTGTGCGTGGGAGGGCATTCCACAGAGTGGGTGAAGCCCGGGTAAAGTCCTGTAATTTTGAGTGGGAACAGGTAATACATGTGGATGAGAGACGCAGATCTTGTGCAGAGCGGAGAGGTCTGGTAGGGAGACATTTTGAGATGAGTGAGGAGATGTATGATGGCGCAGTTTGGGTAATAGCCTTGTATGTAAGTAAAAGTAGTTTATATTTGACACGGTAGAATACCGGTAACCAATGGAGGGACTGACAGAGCGGATCAGCAGAAGAAGAACATCTAGCGAGGAAGATTAGCCTCGCAGCTGCATTTAAAATGGATTGAAGTGGTGAGAGCCTGTGTTTGGGAAGACCAGTAAGGAGACTATTACAATAATCAATGCGGGAGATGATGAGTGCATGGATTAGAGTTTTTGCAGTGTCTTGTGTAAGATAAGGGCGTATTTTGGATATGTTTTTAAGGTGCATGTAACATGATTTAGCGACAGATTGAATGTGTGGAACAAAGGACAGTTCAGAGTCAAGGCTGACACCTAGGCAGCGAGCTTGTGGGGTAGGGTGGATAGTTGCATTGTCAACAGTTATGGAGATATCAGGTTGGTAACTACTCTTAGCTGGTGGGAAAATAATTAATTCTGTTTTGGAAATGTTGAGTTTGAGGTGGCGAGATGTCATCCAAGATGAAATGGCAGACAGGCATCCAGTGACACGAGCCAATACAGATGGTGACAAATCTGGGGAGGATAGGTAGATTTGAGTATCATCAGCATACAAATGATACTGAAATCCAAAGGAGCTGATTAGTTTACCAAGAGAGGAGGTATAGATTGATAAAAGCAGAGGACCTAAGACTGAGCCTTGCGGTACTCCAACTGATAGAGGTAGAGAAGAGGAGGTAGAATCAGAGAAGTGAACACTGAAAGAGCGATTAGATAGGTAGGATGAGAACCAAGAAAGGGCTGTGTCCTGAAGACCTAGGGATTGTAGTGTTTGTATGAGAATATGAGATATATTGGCCGTCGGCTGTGCTGCGCGGCCAACGCGATACGTCTGTGAACTACGGAATTTACAGACGTATCTGCCGCACACACTGGCCGATGGTCCTGCGATATATAGGCCGTTCAAGAGACAGTGCCACCCATAGACCCTGTGGACTGGGTGGTGGCACCGATCACACACTCATAATTGTAATGTAAGAACAAAGTGAACTACAATGTACAGGGTAACAAGCGTTAATATGAATTAAATTTGTTTTAATATACAGTTTATATTGTAAAAACTGGACTGATTTTATTTAGCGAAATTAATCTTCAAATATTCTATTTGATATCTTGAAATACGTAAATCATTAGCATTATTAATCCACAGCAAGTTCTTAGTTTAATAGAATATTAAAATTTTCACAAAAATGTAAACATCTGCTACCTCTAAGTTCCTACAACGTATATTATTAAACCATCCCCCCTATACCTCGGCTCTCCCATTCCTAAGGTTGCCACCTCATCCCTTTAATTCTGGACACATATTAATTACACAGGTTCTGTGGCTGATTTAAACTAGGTGAAATGGAGTCTTGAAGTCAGCCAGCCACAGAACCTGTGTAATTAATATGTCCAGAATTAAAGGGAAGAGTTGGCAACCCTACCAATTCCCCCTGAAGCAGAGGATCCAATTTTGCTCTTTTAGGAGATTAGACGGCATATACCTGCATAAGCCTGTACCCAAATTTGGGTCTACTACGTTATGCCGGCTGTCGGGATCCCAGTGCCCAGCATACCAGCGCCGGGATCCCAACCGCCGGCATGCCGGCAGTAGGGTGAGTGCAAAAGAGCCCCGTGTGGGCTAGCTGCGCTCACGACGCAGAGGGCACGGTGGCACGCTCTACGTGCACCACGCTATTTATTCTCCCTCCAGGGGTGTTGTGGACACCCCAAGAGGGATAATAGTTGTCGGTATGCCAGCTGTCGGAATCCCGGCGCCGGTATGCTGAGCGCCGGGATCCCGACAGCCGGCATATCAAATGCCTCCTCCTAAATTTTGCTATGTGGCCTGGCAATGTACTGTCCTACCCCTGGTTTATATATTATTTAGTACTAGCTCATTTTGTCCAGTGCCGAACACAGACTCTGCAGTTCATCTTTTATCTGACCGAGCGCAGTCCTGACTTTCTGGAAAGAGTCTAGCACTTCAATGCTGCAAGTTAATGGATCATAACGCAGATAAAATGGCTTCTTCATCTTCACAGCATATTGCCTGCAACAAAGCAAATAACAATTCTCGTTAACATTTTTCAGCGATATTTGGCTTTGCAAAGGTGTTTTATTTCCATGTGTATTATATACTAGTTTATAATCAATGGTAAATAAGATACCACTGGCTTTGACTTCTGGGGAATTTATCCACATAGCCTGACCACGTGCTAGCTCCTACCTTTACACTTAAGGGGTCCGCAATAGCCTAGCTACTGCTGATTCCACAGGGTACACCACATACAATCTACTTTGCATCACCTTAAGCTATGGCATAAAGATATAATAACTAACAAAACATTCTCTTAATAAAAATTTTGCATTATTCGGCCAAATTCCAGAATAGATTATTTTTATGCATATCACATACTTCCCACCAGTACCAATTTTCGCGGGACAGTCCCATTTTTCGGGACTGTCCCACCTGCGAGTTGCAGTGTCCCACAGTGTGTGTGTGTGTGTGTGTGTGTGTGTGTGTGGGGGGGGGGGGGTGAGGGCAGTTGGGAGGCTCCTGTCACTCGCTGCGCACAGCGACTATTCACAAGAGACAGAGGGACTGGGAGCATGCCAGCAGCTCATAGACCGCTGGGCATGCCACCACAGTGACAAGATATGGGGCGTGGCTTCTGATAGCAGTACCCCTGCAAAGCCACGCCCCTTTGAGCCTTTTCACCCAAGGGTGTCCCGGGCTTCGTTTTAAAGATGTTGGGTGGTATGATATCATCTCCTTACATCAAGATTTGTAGGTTGAACATTTTCAGTCATCCTCTTTATTGAAATCAGGTATAGTTTTCATAACAACAGATGTTTCTATAGACAGCTTTTCAAGATCTGAAAGTCTTTCTTCTTTCTTAGTATTTTGTAAAATTATTCTTTATTCTCTATAAGCATGAGAAACAGTATTCTGGCTCAGCCGTCAGAAGAAGGAGTGTCACAGCAATTTCTAGTAGCGTTACCACTTCGGAAAATGAAGGCAGCAGATTGTTCATTAGCAGAAACTGCAGTATCTGAGCTGCTCCATCAAGATCTTGGAACTCCTCCCGAAAATACAGAACAGCCACCACTGTACGCAGTTTCTCCTTTTCAAAGATAGGGAAGACTTCCACACACTCTTTTAGTTCTCTCTCTGGAAAAGTCTAAATTTTCCAACATTTCCTGTACATAGAAGAACTGATATTTGCAGATGCTTTGTGAATTGGAAAACGTGTGTTAGCTTAGGTGATGATGACATCACACTTTTCGTATGCTGCTGAAGTTCTTGTTTGGTTGTCTGGCAAATGCTGTCATTTTTTTCTGTTCAGCTTCTTCAATGTTTTCACCCATTATAGCTCTAATGCCATTCACTACATTTACAAACTTTGCAACATGTCTTCAGGCACACTCTACATCTGTTCATGGCTTCTGCATTTGATTATACAGAATGTCAACATGTGGCATAATAATTAAGTGATTTTTTTTTAGCATTTTGGATCACTGAGATTGCGAATTACCGAGGCTTCATTTATTGTAGCGATGCTCAAAGTCTCAGATTCCAGTGTCTTGAAACATTCCATAAGAGCATCTGTCTTTCGTACACTACATTCACCACCCATGATCAGAAATTCCATCTTGTTGATCAGGACTTTGGGCCAAATTCAGACCTGATCGCTCGCTAGCTATTTTTTGCAGCGCCGCCCATAGGGGAGTGTATTTTTGCTTTGCAAGTGTGCGATCGCATGTGCAGCCGAGCGGCACAAAAAAGTTTTGTGCAGTTTCTGAGTTGCCCAGAACATACTCAGCCGCTGCGATCACTTCAGCCAGTCCGGAATTGACGTCAGACACCTGCCCTGCAAACGCTTGGACACGCCTGCGTTTTTCCAAAAACTCCCAGAAAATGGTCAGTTGCCACCCATAAATGCCCTCTTCCTGTCAATCTCCTTGCAATCTGCTGTGCGAATGGATTCTTCGTAAAACCCATCGCTCGGCAATGATCCACTTTGCACATGTAAGACGCGTCTGCACATTGCGGTGCATACGCATGCACAGTTCTGACCTGATTGCAGCGCAGCAAAAAAATCTAGCGCGCGATCAGGTTTAAATGACCCCCTTGGTATTCTGCTGGCTACACAAGAATCAGATACTGACAATCTATGATCTACGACAAATTTGTGAAAAATATACTACATTTTGTGATTTGGCGTGCTGCTCTCTCCATTGTTAAATTTAGCTGATGTGCAAAACGGTGTACAAAATGTGCATTTTTGTATATTTTTATTGTTGGCAGAGTGTTGCGGTTTCACAACGGCACTTAACCAGATTGATTGGTTTATTCAGATAACAGAGATAATAGCTTGTAGTCAGTACCGGATCTTGCCACGGGCAAGCAGTACTTTTGCCCGGGGCGCCGCCTTCCGGAGGGCGCTGGCGCCCTCCGGAGGGCGCCGCACCATGGCAAGATCCGCCACTGTGCCCTCTGCAGTGCCCCCCGCTGTGCCCGCCGCTGGTCCCCCGCTTTGAAGGGAACCAGACGCTAAGCGTCTAGTTTCCCTTCATGGAGAGGACTGTGCTGTGTGGTGCGCGATGACGTCATCGCGCACCGCACAGCAAAGGTCCTCTCCATGAAGGGAAACTAGACGAAGCGTCTAGTTTCTCTTCATGGAGAGGACCTTTGCTGTGCGGTGCGCGATGACGTCATCGCGCACCGCACAGCATAGTGGCAGAGACACTAGGGGTCATAATTGACCTCTAGTGTCTATGCTGTGCTATGGGAGAGACGTAATGACGTCTCTCCCATAGATCCGAGGACAGACACAACCATCCGAGTCCAGGAGAAGAGCGGCGCCGGCGGAGGAGGAGGTCTGGAATCAGGAGCGGGGATTGTAAGTATACTTTTATTTATTATTATTTTTTTTTTCAGCTGCGCTACAGGGGGCACAAATGGGGGCGTAACTGACCACGCCCCCATATGAAGCCACACCCCCATTTTTGCCCGGGGCGCCGCAAGGGCAAGATCCGGCCCTGCTTGTAGTACTGTATATCAGGGGCGTCACTGCGGGAGGCCGCAAAATAGGGGTGTGGCCTTACACAAGGAGCGTGGCCTCACGGGATGGACCCCCATTTTAGGCACTCTGGTGGATTCAGGAGATGCTGGCTGCCCCCGGGGAGTGCCCCACGGATACCAACATGCCGCCACTGTGCCCCACACATGCCCACATTTGTGTCCCATGCATACACACACCGGCGTATACATGCAGTATACCAAGCTGCTGCCTCTGCTCAACCTGCAGCGTGGGGCTCCTGTCACTGTGTGTGACTCACCTGTGTCTGCCCCTCCCGGTGCTCTGTGCCTGGTGTGTGAGCGTTTGCGCGGCGCAGCCGGTCTCTGACTCTCCTGCTACGGGTGAAGTGGCGGCAACGGAAGGTCTCTCGTGCACAGGCCAGAATAAAGCACTCGCTGATTGGACACTGTGTGCCAGCAGCTGCAGCATCAGCCGAGTGCAGTGAACTGGGTATGGCTGCTGTGCTGGCTCCTACACAGTCACAGGAGCCAGTTGCTGCATGTATTGTTACAGCGCAGCACCAGGCTCCTGACACTGAGCAGGAGCCGGCATTTTGGTGTCACCCCTCGGCGGGTGACACCTGGGTGCGGGCCGCACCCACCTTGTAACATCACTGCTGTATATAGAAGATGTTCTGCAGCAGCAGGAACTCACAGAATACATGTGAAGCAGTACAGCGGTAACACAGCGTCTTAGTTAGTATACACAGGATCCGAATGTATAGACACAGGGTGCGGCTGCGGGGTAGACAAGGTCACACACTCTGGAGAGCAGAAGCTGCAAGTTAGTGCAGTTGTCTCTCCCAGGAAGAACTCTCCACAATGGGGCAGATGTATTAACCTGGAGAAGGCATAAGGAAATGATTAACCAATGATAAATGCAAGGTGATAAACGCACCAGCCAATCAGCTCCAATATGTAAAATAACAGTTAGAAGCTGATTAACTCGTGTGTTTATCACCTTGCACTTATCACTGCTTTATCACTTCCTTATACCTTCTCAGGTTAATACATCTGCCCCACTGTGCACTGAGCACCTCCTCCTGCACTGAGCTAACACTAGGAGGGAAAACACTAGAGCAGGGAAGCTGCCTCTAGTGCTGGGAACAGAGACAGGCAGCAGAGTGATCCACTGTTTAACATTTATCACTTTTGTCTGCACTCTGTTCATTGCATCACTCATCATGAGATCAAGCTAACTTAGAATACACTCAGATATTACTGATTTTGCCCAGTTGGAAAGAAGAAACCCCAGCATTGTTCAATAGGGTTTCTATTTTTGTCACAGTAATGAAGAACAAGCACAAGTTGGAAGTATCTGTGATGTATATTGTCTCATCAGCCATCACACTAATAAATTCCACTTCCATAATTTCCTCAAAAACATATTCTCTGTGCACATCTAGCATGCATGCCAGCAAATCGTTCTGGATAGATTTTGATGTGCATTTGATTGTGGAACATCTCTCTAAATGGTCTTTTAACAATGAATCCATTCACTTATGTATTTCACCAGCACCAGAAATGTTCCGGGATTCTCAGATTCCTTCCCTTCTTCATGCCCCCTTATTGCCAACTCATTTATTCATCAACATTTGGCACAATTACTTAGGAAAGGGCGTCTCTGTTCTTACACACTTGAGCATTGTGGTGTTCTATCATTTCTTTTTGCTCATTGCGAATACGTTAGACGTCCGTACACTGACTAAACCACCGGGATCCTGGCCGTCAGAATGCCGGCAATGGGGCCATCGCTTAAAAGCCTATTCCCACTCTATGGGTGTCATGGACACCAACGAGTGGGCATAGCCCTGGCGCAGCTGTTGGCATTCTCAGCAGTCGGTATTCTGACCGCCAGGATCCTGACCACCGGGATATTAACTACATCCCGAACCTAGTATGGGTAGGTTTAATAAATTATTATCATCCTTCTCCAATGTGTGTTTTTTTATTTTTCAATGCGTTCCCTTTATCAGTCCATACAGCATCTCCTCCAAATAAGTGATATGGAAAACAAAATAGAGCATTCTGTACTTCCCAGTCACAAATTCAATTGTGATTCTTGTAGATATCAGGGTTGCATTTCTTGTATAGTCTTTCTTACGACTCACAGAATGATGTTTTATTTCAAAAAAAGGTGTTGGCCTGGCGTGTTTTTTTCACTTCGCATTTAGTCTGCTAAACTGACTTAATTGCAAACCCTGAACTGTATTACTCATCATGAAACTTTACACAGCTGGCAAGCAGGAAAACAATATTTGGAGCACAGTCTGAAAGATGATAGATAGATAGATAGATAGATAGATAGATAGATAGATAGATAGATAGATAGATAGATAGATAGATAGATAGATAGATAGATAGATAGCCTTTTGGCCCTGTTGACCTTTTGACCCAGTCGACCTAATGCATGTCGACCATTAGTGGTCGACCTATTGACTCTAGACCTTTTTATTGTAGATCTAAAGACCAGATACCAATGTAAATTGGTACTATTCTGTGGCCACGCCCCTCCCCATGAAGCCACACCCCTTTATTTTTGGAGCGCACTGCCCCTATTTTAAATATGGAGAGGGGAGCACCAAAATGTCTAGTTTCGGCTCTTACAGCTAATGGTAAGAAACAGTATTTTACTGGCCTTCAGCATACAAGTGGTTTCTGTATTTGCAAGGAGCTTTAATATACTCAAGTATATACACTAGGGGTTTGCACGCTTAAAAAAAGAGATTTGCTTTCTAGGACAAGTGTGAGATTGCAATATTTGGACCATAAGTAAGATCCTAGAGGATCCTAGAGGACAAAAGGGTTAGTGCAGTATTTTAAACCTATAATTTTCTGCTAGATATATAGGGGTAAATTTACTAAGGTGGGAGTTTTTTAGAACTGATGATGTTGCTCATAACAGCCAATCTTTGTATAATGCTGCTGCACCTTTGTATAATGCCCACAACAGTGATGTGCAGTGTGCTAAATAACTCAGGAGGCACTCAGTCAAAACTGGCACAAACGTTAGTATGACAGGAAAGTCTCTGCCTCACCCCACCGCACATCACTAGCCCACAAGAAACATCACGTTCAAATATGTGTGTGTAAATATGGCTCTGATACTAGCCATTGACTTCAGTGCTCGTTAGCTCTCAGTAATGCAATATTCAGTTGTTTTTCCCAAATGAGTCACTGGACAAATAAATCAATGTTAATAAATCCTCTCATTATTTGAAATAAAAATGAAACCTTTCACATTTCCACTCTTATAAAGCCATCAATTTAATTCTGAAACCATGTTCTCAAATAAACAGTAGTCATGCATCCCAGTGGACACCTGCTAACTATTATAACCCAAGGGGAAATAATTTCATATAGAACACTGTGTCCCCAAGTGTCATAATGGCACAGCTGGTGAGAAAAGGACACACCTTTACAATTTATTACAGAAAAAATGCACACCAAACATCTAATAAAGAACACTTATTAGGTATTTCTGTAGCATAAAATATGTATCAAAATTCGTTTAATAATATAAGTATGATATTTGGTGAGTCAAGTCATTTTTTCCCCAGGAAATGATCAGAAATGTACTGTACAAACATAGGCGTCGAAATGGGGGGGGGGGGAGGTTTGCAAGGGGGCAGCTTGACGTCCCCAAACATGATGGAGGTGCTGGAGCGGGGGAGCGCTTCCTTCCGCATCCCCGTAAGCGGGCAGTGTGCGGTGCCCCTTCTGTACTAGCCGGCTGTCTCTTAACTGATGATGTAATACTGGGAGGAGGCGTGGCTGTGGACCCGGAATCCGACGCCTCCTCCCAGTAATGCATTACCAGTGAAGAGACAGCCGGGTAGTACAGAAGGTGCACCCCACCCTGCCTGCGGCAGCACACTGCTTTAGAAGCCGCACATGGGGATACAGAGGCAAGTGGATGGGGGGGGCGGGGTTAGTTTGTTTGAAGGAGAGGAGACCGGCACCATGGGGGTGGGGGGGGAAGGGGTTTGAAGGAGAGGCACCAAAATGAAATTCAAATTTGCCCAACTTGCCCAAATCCCCCCCCGCGTGAAATCATTCTGGCGCCCCTGTGTACAAAAGAACATCTCTGGCCGATGTCAGAGAGATGTGTGCTGAGCGAACCGCTCAGCACACATCTCTCCCGGCGCTCAGCACAGCGCGATCTGTGCTGAGCGTGCGGGGGGAGACGGGGGGCCGCTCACTTCACCCAGCGGGTGAAGTGAGCGACCCGCTAGATTGGCCTGCATGCAGGCCAATCTAGCAGCAGCGATAGCGATGCGCGGGGCTGCGCATCGCTATCGCTGAGGGGGCTACACACGGAGCGATCGTGCTTAAAATCTAAGCAATCTAGTCAGATAGCTTAGATTTTAAGCAGCGATCGCTCCGTGAGTACCCCCCTTAAAGGGGGGTACTCACGGGAGAGATGTGTGCTGAGCGATCTTAACACAGACCGCTCAGCACACATCTCTCACCCCGCTCAGCACAGCGCGATGTGCTGAGCGAGGGGGAACGCCGACGGGGGGGCCGCTCACTTCACACAACGGTGAAGTGAGCGACCCGCTAGATTGAGCCTGCATGCAGCTCAATCTAGCATCGGCGATAGCGATGCGCGGGGCCGCGCATCGCTATCGCTGGAGGGCATACACACGGCAGATCCGTGCTTAAAATCTAAGCAATCTAGCAAGATTGCTTAGATTTTAAGTACGGATCTCTCCGTGTGTACCCCCCTTAAGTGTTCTATGCACATAAGTACCACTCACCGTAGTTTGTCTTTGGAGTCTTCCAAGCTTTCTGAAACAAAATATACAGGCTGAAAGGAATTGTCCTCATATGGTTGGACTGCAGTAACTTCTGGGTCGAAGGGCTTAAGCTCAGGCTTATTTGATAATGCATACTGAAAATATAAAACATTAACGAATATTTGAGAAGTAATATAAACATGTTTGAAAATCTGAATGCAATAAAAACATAAATAAGACATCACATAACATAAAATATATTCTAACTACTGTACCAGGGATGTGCAGGCAGGGGAGGCAGTGCCGGTCTCCACCAGGTACTGTGCCCGTCCTTCTCTTCCTCCTCTCTCTCCACAAAGTCCCTTTGCAGTGCTTCCCTGTGCCATGTGTTAACCTATGTCCCCTGTGCCATGTGTTACCCTGTGCCCCCTATGCCATGTGTTACCCCGTGCTCTGTTTTACCCTGTGCCCCCCTATGCTATGTGTTAACCTGTGCTCCCCTGTGCCCTGTTTTATGTTGTTTCCCCCTGTGCCATCTGTTACCTGTGCCCCCCTGTACCATGTGTTACCCTGTGCTATGCGCCCCCGTGCCATGGATTACCCTGTATCATGTGTTACCCTGTGCCCCTCTGTGCAATCTATTAGTCTGTGCCCCCCTTTTCCATCTGTTACTTTGTGCCCCCATTCCATGTGTTACCCCATGCTCTGTTTTACCCTGTGCCCCCCTATGCTATGTGTTAACCTGTGCTCCCCTGTGCCCTGTTTTATGTTGTTTCCCCCTGTGCCATCTGTTACCTGTGCCCCCTGTACCATGTGTTACCCTGTGCTATGCGCCCCCTGTGCCATGGATTACCCTGTATCATGTGTTACCCTGTGCCCCTCTGTGCAATCTATTAGTCTGTGCCCCCCTTTTCCATCTGTTTCTTTGTGCCCCCCATTCCATGTTTTAACCTGTGCTCCACTGTGTCCTGTTTTACCGTGACCCCCTGTGCCATGTTTTATCTTTTGGCCCCTGTGCCATGCACTACCCTGTAACATGTGTTACCCCGTGCCACCCCTGTGCTATCTATTAGCCTGTGCCCTGTTTGGCATCTGTCACTTTGTGCCCCCTATGCCATGTGTTAACCTGTGCTTCCCAGTGCCCTGTTTTACCTTGGGCCATGTGTTATCCTTTCTCCGCCATATGCCATGTGTTACCCTGTGACATGTATTACCCTGTGCTATCTATTAGCCTGAGTCCCCTGTGCCATGCATTACCCTGTACCACGTGTAACGCAGTGCCTCCTATGCTATTAGCCTGTGCCCCCTTTGCCATCAGTTACTTTGTGTCCTCCTGTGCCATGTGTTATCCTGTACTTCCTGTGCTATATGTTACCCTGTTCCTCCTGTGCTATATATTAGTCTGTGCCCACAGTTAAACTGTTCCTCCTGTGTCACGTATTAGTCTGTGCTCCCCTGTGCTATGTGTTACCTTGTGCCACACTGTGCTATGCATTACCCTGTGCAGCCCCTTGTTATGCGTTACCCTGTGCCATGTGTTACCCTGTGCCCCACAGTGCCCATTTTACTGTACTGCTTGCAGAGGGGCTGGGCTATATATAGGGTGGTATTTGGAGTAAATCTGGCTCTGATAGCAGCCAGTGCCTCCACAGCCATTTACCTCACAGCACATCACTGCTAACTACAGTACAATTTGGCAACTTGACACACCTGCTTTTATGGGTTCATTTCACAAATTCAGTCATGGAGGGGTTTTCAATTAGCTGCGATAACTGACTTTTCACGCTAAAAAATGTACTCTTCCAGATAATCGCAATTACAACCTATTCAATTAACCTGGAAAATGTATTGGGGATCATTTTTTCGCAAATTTCACTTTACCTACTCTGAGCAGGTGAAAATTTGGGAAAAGTCCCTATTTTAAGGTAAAAATGTTTGGATTTGGTTCAGAATTATTTTTAATTGCCCAATAATGACATGATAGAATTTGGGGTTCAAGGTTTGGGACAGGTATACTGGGGTGCTTTATGCGTGGGAGAGGTGTTTTTAGGCTTGCAGGTGGGAGGAGCCAGTCTGTTTCCACTTTTTTTTAAAGTACCCTAAAATAACTCAAATATATACTTATACCCATTTTCATGTACCCTAAATTTAATGAGAGTATTTAATTTGCACAAAAAAGCTTGCTTTACTGTTTATAATTTTTTTGCATAAAAAAACCCGCATGTAACAGCCATGTCACACAATTTAAGTCCCAAAAACTCTTAAATGTGATCTCTAATACACTTCTCTTCTGTTATCCTATGTTAGTTTAGCATTTCTTGGGGCTCAGGCTGATTTCCCCATCTTCACCTACACTTTTCAATATAATAATTTGCACGCGAAACCCGTCTGGAATTAAATTGGTCGAAAAACGTGAGCGAGCATACCAGCTAAAGGCCATTTTCACTGCAATTTTCGTCTGACTGCCACAAGAAATATTCACGCTAAATATTCACGGAACATTGAATACCCCCATGATCCTAGGTCTAGATATTCTTACCCTAGGGGGTATATAGTGTAGGTTTTCAAATGTGGAGATGTCGCCTGTAGCAAGCAATCAGATTCTACTTACCACTTCTCTATCGCCTTTGAGGAGATAATAGCCAGAATGGGCTATGGCAGTGGTTCTCAAACTGTGTGCCACGGCACCGTGGTGTGCCGTGGGACACTTGTATGGGTGCCTCAGGTTGGTTGTCCAGGACCAATGCAAACTATTAAGTGTCAATGTAAGTGACAAAACTAATGCTTGTGGCTGCCAATCATAAAATATGTGAACAAACAGAAGTGAATCCTGTCTCTCATCACATAACTGAGCTTAAGGATGACATATAAACACAATATACTAAATTTCATATTTTTTTCTACATTTCTCAATTAGAAACTTTTGACCTAGGGGTGCTGTAAAAAACATCCTGATACTCTAGGGTGCCATGATTCAAAAATGTTTGGGAACCACTGGCCTATGGGCAATATCTGTGAGTCACGGATATAGCAAAAGGTAACAAACACTATAAGAGAATAGTCAGAAAAACATTCAGAGACCAGAACAGGCAGTCATCCAGTAAGGGGTCAACAGCAAAATGGTTAGTCAATAGAGATAATGGGGTAGATGTATGAAAGTGTGTTATGGGGGGGAAGTAGTATCAGCGCACATTATATGCGCTGATACCGCTTCCCCCCATGTGTTAATGTGGTGGTGTGTGCCCAGTCACAGGTGTGTGCCCAGATGACACCATCAGACACGGTGAGTTGATCTCTCATACAGTAGTAAGAGCGAAGGCAGTGCGGCAGTTCCTTGGAAGAGGATGGCCAGCCGTTGAGAATTATAGCAGAAACACGCTGGCAAAGATCATCCGCAAGTGTAGCAGCACGCAGCTCTTCCAGGCTCTTGGTAGGGAGCACCTCCACAGCCATGACCTCATAGTCATCCTCAGCAGCGTTCATGTCAGTAGTCGAAAGGAAGGCTCGAGACAGAGCATCAGCAACGTACATTTTTTTGCCTCGTTTATATATGACATCCAGGTTGTACCGCTGCAGCTTGAGCATCATGCCCTGAATACGGGAAGAAGCAGAGAGGATGGGCTTCTTCAGTATGGTGATGAGAGGCTGATGGATGAAGTCATGGAAACGGTTGCAGGCGAACACTAGTGCCAACAGTTCTTTCTCAATTTGTGCATACCTGGTTACAGTGTCAATGAGAGCCCTGGAAGCAAAAGCCACCGGTCTGCGGTGTTGGAGGATCATGGCCCCTAGACCACTCTGTGAAGCGTCGGCAGAGAGGACTACCGGATCATGCACGTTGAAGTATTGCAGGACCGGTGGATTTGTCAGCATGGTCTTCAATCGATCAACAGCAGCCGTGTGTTCATCCAGCCAGCATCATTCTGAGTGCTGGTGGAGTAGCTGCCGCAAAGGTGCTGTGGTTTCACAGGTAGTTGGTCATCCCCAGGAAGCGCTGCCATGCCTGTTGGTCAGCCGGAAACGTCATTTGCTGGATGGCAGTGATTTTATTCGGGTCCGGTTTGTTGCCTTGTCTAGTGAGCACGTGGCCAACGTACGCCACTTCTGTAACTCTAAACTTGCATTTGTCTGGGTTGAGCTTGAGGGTCAAAGCACGGGCCCGTTCAAGTACCTGGTGCAGCCACTGGTTGTGTTCTTCCTTGGTGCGGCTCCATACCAGGATGTCATCGACGATGATTTCATAGGGATAGCCTGCATACAGTTGCTCCATGCAACGCTGGAAGACCTCACTGCCCATAGTGATTCCATATGGCATGCAAAGGAAGACATACCGCCCTATAGGGGTCATGAAAGCGGTGAGCAGGGACAAAGCTATGTCCAAAGGGATTTGCCAGAATCCGCACTTTGCATCTAGGGTACTGAAAACTGTGGCAACTGGCATGTCAGCAAACACTTGCTCGATGGTGCGGAGAGGGTGATGTGAATGCAGCAGTGCTTTGTTCAAGTGTACTGGATCAATACAAAGACGTACAGTCCCATCCTTTTTTGATGCGGCCACCATGGCGGACACCCACTATGTTGCTTCCTCTATGGGGGCAATGACACCCAATTCAGTCATTCTGTGGATCTCTTTAATGATTTTGTCTTTCATTGCGATAGGAACCCTCCGGGGGGCACAGACAGTAGGTACATTGGAGTCATCCAGCCTAATATGGTACACAACAGGAAGCTTGCCAAGTGTACTGCAATCAAATAAATCCTGAAAGTCTTTTATCTCTGGGATGGTCATCTGTATTGCATGTTCCTCTGGCCCCAATTTGAGAAGGCCTAGCTTCATACTGGCAGGGAGGCCTAGCAGTGGTTTAACCTTTTGACCCACAATGTGGAATAGCAGATCAGCACAGGTAAACTTTAGCTTTGTGGTACCCAGTGTGGTGATGATCTGGCCACCATAAGCTATCAAGTTGATCTTGTCTTGTGGGTTTATCTGTGCAGTTGGATCTATTTCACGTAGTTGTTTGTAGGATATGACATTGCACTTCGCCCCTGAGTCTATTTTGACTATGGCCACCTTGTTCGTATGCTTTGTTCTCAGTTTGATAAATATTTTGCCCTTCTCATACAGGTGGTCTACACTATCACAAACTGTCATGTGAACCGATTCACACCCTGGCTCCATTTCAACCTGGTTAATCCACCCCGGGGTGAGCGGCTATAGTGCGACTCAGACTGTTGCTTTATGGAAGTTTGATCTTTGGAGAGGCAGCACCTTGCAAAATGATTCCATTTGCCACATGCATTACAGGGTTTATCATATGCGGGGCAGCTTTGTTTGTCAGGAGGGTGCTGTGCCATGCAGTTCCTACACGTGGAGGATTGGCGCGGAACGGCCACCATGGCAAACACCTCAGCGTCCTTTCTTAGATCCCTTGTGCCCTTTTCAGACTGCTCATTTAACATACAGATATTTATGGCAGTTTCTAATATGAGGCCCTTCTCCCGCAGCAGCTGTGCACATACCTTGTCGCTGCGGTATACAATTCTGTCATGGATGAGCTCCTCTGTGAGGATTCCAAAATTGCACTTCTCTGCCAGCAGCTTTAGCGTGGAGACTTAGGTCCTCATTCCGAGTTGATCGCTAGCTGCATTCGTTCGCAGCGCAGTGTTAAGTAAAAAAGCGGCACTTCTGCGCATGCGTATGGGGCGCAGTTTGCACACGTGACGTACTTTCACAAAAGACTATGCAGTTTCACACAAGGTCTGTTATCAGTCGCACTGCTGGCCGCAGAGTGATTGACAGGAAGTGGGTGTTTCTGGGTGGTAAATTAACGTTTTTGGGGAGTGTGTGTAAAAACGCAGGCGTGTCGGATAAAAACGCTGGAAGTGGCAGGGAAAACGTAGGCATGGCTGGCCGAACGCAGGGAGTGTTTGTGACATCAAAATAGGAACTGAACAGTCTGAAGTGATCACTAGCTAGTAGTAAGTCTTGAGCTACTCTGAAATTGCACAATCTTTTTTTGTAGCAATGCTGCGAACCTTTTCGGTCGCACTTCTGCTAAGCTAAGATACACTCCCAGAGGGCGGCGGCTTAGCGTTTGCACTGCTACTAAAAGCAGTTAGCGAACGATCAACTCAGAATGAGGGCCTTAGGACTGTATAGTGTCATCACCCTTTTGCTTTGTGCTGTTGAAACCATGCCTGTCCATAATTACATTCTTTACTGGCATGCAGATCGCTTTAAACTTTGCAATTAGGATGTCAGGATCCCCTCTGTCTTCTCCATCATCATATACAAAAGCATCTGATTTGTCTACAGCATCGGTGCCTGCGAGGTTCAGCAGCATGTATGCCTGGCCTTTTTTTTTATTTGTCTGAAAGGCCTGCTATGGAGTATACATGCCATTCCCTTTTAAACCTCAGCCAGTTGTCAGCCACGTTTTCATCAAATATCAGCGGATCTATCCTCCTGAGACCTTGTGCCATGGCATTTCAGTTCTGACACCATGTAGATGTGTAACAACAAAATCAGGACGACACTTGCAGCATGAGTGTGATACAGGTCTTTACTCAGCATGAGCCAGACACACAGTGGAAGTAACAGGAGACAAACAGGAAGTGAGTCACCTCAGCATGACATCATCTCCCATGATGTACAGCATGCATTTACACTCACGACAGGAGAAGGGACTAGCGGCTAATGCCATACAAACCCAAAGAAGCTAAGTGTGTCAGGGTGGGCGCCCTGTGGAATCCAGTGTACCTCGCAGAAAGATTTAACAATGGTAAGTGTTCCATAAATCTCCTTTTCTGCAGCGGGGTACACTGGTATTCCATAGGGAATAACATCGGGGATGTCCTAAAGCAGTTCCTCATGGCAGGGGACACACTGTAGCGGGCACAAGAACCCAGCGTCCAAAGGAAGCATCCTGGGAGGTGGAAGTATCAAAGGCATATAACCTGATGAACGTGTTCACTGAGGACCACATAGCCGCCTTGCACAATTGTTCTGTGGACGCACCACGGCGGGCATCCCAAGAAGGTCCAACAGACCGAGTAGAAAGGGCTTTGATAGCAGCAGAAGCTGGGAGCCCAGCCTGCACATAGGCTTGTACAATCACCATTCTAATCCATCTGGCCAAGGTTTGCTTATTCGCAGGCCAGGTACGTTTGTGAAAACCAAAAAGTACAAAAAGGGAATCTGACCTCCTGATAGAGATAGTCCTTTCCACATAAATACGGATAGTCCGTACCACATCCAAAGATCTTTCTTTGGAGGACAAACCAGAAGAGAGGAATGCCGGAACCACAATCTCCTGGTTAAGGTGAAAAGAAGATACCACCTTAGGCAAATAACCTCTGCGGGTTCGAAGAACTGCCCTGTCACGGTGAAAGATCAGAAAGGGTGGACGACAGGACAAAACGCATAAGTCTGACACCCTCCTAGCAGAGGCAATAGCCAACAGAAACATGACCTTAAGCGTAAGGCACTTAAGGGCCACAGACTCGAGGTTCAAATGGATACTCTTGTAGGGCATTCAAAACAACAGACAGATCCCACAGAGCCACAGGAGGGATATAGGGAGGCTGAATCCATAGAACACCCTGAATGAAAGTGTGAACATCAGGAATTTTTCTCTGATACCACACAGACAAGGCAGATATATAGACCTTGAGGAAGGCCAGATGAAAGCCCAAGTGTAGGCCTTGTTGTAGAAAAGCCAAAAGTCTGGAAGTTTTGAAAGTATATGCATCAAAATTCTTAGCAGCACACCAGGTGAAGTGAGAATTCCAGATCCTGTAATAAATCCGAGCCGAAGCTGGTTTACGGGCTTTCAACATAGTTTGAATGACCACCTCAGAAAACCCTTTTGTTCTCAGGAGTGATGCTTCAAGAGCCACGCCGTCAAAGCCAGTCTGGCTTAGTCCGGGTAGACACAAGGAGGAGGTCTGGGCGTTGAGGAAGTAGAAGAGGACGCTCTATCGAGAGACCCTGCAGGTCTGAGAACCAATGCCATCTGGGCCACGCTGGAGTGACTAGAAGTAGTATTCCTCCTTCTTGCTTGAACTTCCGTATTACCCTGGGCAGGAGTGACACTGGAGGGAACACGTATGGCAGCCGAAAGTTCCATGGAATTGCCAGTGCGTCCACGAATGCTGCTTGAGGATCCCTTGTCCTTGATCCAAAGACCGGAACCTTGTGATTGTGTCGAGATGCCATCAGGTCTACATCTAGTAGGCCCCACTTGTCCACCAGGAGTTGAAAGACTTCTGGATGAAGACTCTCCGGCGTGCACGTCCTGACGACTGAGGAAAGTCCGCTCCCAGTTGAGGACTCCCAGAATGAACACTGATGATAAGGCTGGTAGATGGCGTTCCACCCTTTGGAGGATTTTTGACACTTCCATCATTGCCATGCGGCTTCGTGTGCTGCCTTGATGATTTATGTATGCCACCATGGTGGCATTGTCTGATTGAATCTGCCCACAATTCCAGAATGTTTATCGGGAGGAGAGATTCCTCCCTGGTTTACCGACCTGGGAGAGAGTGTTGCTCCAACACCGCGCCCCAGCCTCGCAGACTGGCGTCCGTTGTCAGGAGGACCCAGTTGGAGATCCAGAAGATCTGTCGAGAGAGGAAGAATCTGATCTAGTCCTGAAGTGTCAGGACTTTCTCTGGAGACAGAAACAGTCTTTGGCTCCGAGCAGGGACCAGCGAGGACTTCTTCCAATTGATGAGACACCCATGGGCTTGCAGGAATTGGACCGACATCTCCAATTGACTGAGGAGAACATCTTGGGAGTTCGCCAGAATCAGCAAGTCGTCCAGATATGGCAGGATACTGATTCCCTGATGACAGAGGAAAGCCGTCATCACGGCCATGACCTTGGTGAAAATCTGAGGTGCCGTGGCCAGTCCAAATGGCAGAGCCTGGAATTGAAAATTAAGGTTGCCAATAGCAAACCGCAGATAGTGCTGATGCGAAATGGAAATAGGTATGTGCAGGTAAACATCCTGTATGTCCAGGGATACAATATACAGTAGTCCTCGGGTTCCATGTCCAGCACAATAGAGTGCAGGGTGTCCATACGGAATTTAGACACTCTCACAAACTTGTTCAATGATTTGAGGTTGAGGATAGGCCGGAAAGACCCATTTGGCTTCAGAACTAGAAACAGGGTTGAATAGTATCCCCTGCCTCTCAGGGACAGAGATACCAGCACTACCACTCTTGTTTCCAGGAAGGATTGTACAACCAGGTGTAGAGCTTGCGCTTTCAACGGATCCAAGGGGATTACCGTTGAACAAAACTGGCGAGGGGGATGTCTCTTAAAAGAGATTGCAAAGTGGTCTTTAACCAGGCCTGGGCAAACTGCGGAAGTCGGCCTCCCACCCTGGGGTCTCCAGGGGGAAGCCCACCCCATCATGCAGCAGGCTGGTCTTGTTTGGAAGCAGACTGACGGGCGGCCCAGGATTGTTTAGATTTAGGCTTACTGGTTTTGGAAGCACGAGCCTGTTGCAGATACGCTTGACCCTTTGCTTTCCCTGGAGGTCAAAAGGAATGAAAGGTGGTAACTTTATCTTTCGGAGCAGAAGGATTAGTATTTGGGAGACACTGTCTTGGCCATAGCCAAGTCAGTTACGATCTTATTCAGATACTCCCCAAGTAGGATGTCTCCCTTAAAAGGTCTTTTTGGAGTCCAGGTTCACCTTCCAGGACCTCAACCACATAAATTCGACGAGCCAGGATAGACATAGTAGATGCCTTGGCCACCATTACTCCTGCGTCAGAGGCTGCATCCTGAATATAATGGGAGGCTGTGGTAATATAAGACAGATATTGTCTGGCAGTGACAGAAAAATCCTGAGGTAGCTCATCTTCAATTGCCTGAACCCAAGCTTCAGTTCCTTTTGCAGTCCAAGAGGCTGCCTTAGTGGGTCTATGCACAGCACCGGTAAGAGTGTAAATAGCCTTCAGGCAACCCTTCAAACACTTATCTGTCGGTTTCTTTAGCGAGGTGGCGGTGGTGACAGGTAGAGTTGAGGACACCACAAGACGGGCGACATAGGAGTCTACCGGCGGTGGAGTCTCCCATTTGTTACTCAACTCCGCAGAGATAGGGTAACGAGCTAGCATCTTCTTGGACAGGGAAAACTTCTTTCCTGGAGACGCCCAGGATTTCTGATGTATGTCAATTAAATGGTCAGAGTGTGGTAAGACTACCTTAGCAACCTTCTGACATTTGATTTTATCAGGTTTCTTAAACGTAGAAGTGGGTTCAACGTCATCCTCCATTTGGAGAATCTTCTTAATAGCCTCCACTAGGTCAGGAACATCAACCTGTGTTGTAGAATCCTCATCAAAAGCAACTGTATCAGTGTCTGATGGCTCAGTATATTCCCCATCTTCATCAGAAGAATTATCCAAAATATTAGTGGATTGAGAGGAAGAAATTACCCGCTTAGAGGACCCCATGGCCCCTTTCAAGGGGCGAGGGGTAGGTTGAGCAATCCAAGATTTATAAAAAAAATTGCACCTGAGTAGATAGTGAATCCGCCCATGGCGGGTTCACCACAGGGACAATATGTGGCTGTACTGGCACAGGAGGGCCCACAGGGGGTGTGAGATGCGATACCAGTGTAGATAGCATATTTGAAAATGCTTCCCAGGGTGGTTCATGCATAGCCACAGGTCCTGCGAGCCGGCTGGGAGATGTATGACACCTAATGCATGAACCAGTAGCTAAAACTTTCCCCTCAGGTAAATCCATGGTGCAAGCACTGCATGATGCAGAAGCATCCACGGATTTCCCACTCTGTGTAGCAGACATCATAAGGAATGTAGCCTTAGAGCGTGACAGTACAATATAGCTAGACAAATATAATACCAGCAAATAACCTCCTGAGTTACAGTATGTGACAGTAAGTACCGAGCACAAACAGAGGATTTGAGCGGTATGAGGTGACTGAAACACACAGAGAAAAATACAAAATAGTATTTCCTGTGTAGTACTATATATAAATATATATATATATATATATATATATATATATATATATGAGACCTTGACGCACCTAGCCTCCCAGGGTACAGAATATAGTGGTGGCGAGAAGTGTGATACACAAGAATGGAATCCACACAACAGCTCCAGGCACACACAGTCACATGTACAATGCAGAAGTTATTACATATAAACAGTAAAACTGCACTGGACTAGTAATTTACATATTACTATGTATGAGTATAGATCTAACAATGCACAGTAGATACTGGATATATATCACAGAATACTTGTACTAAATATTCAGATAGCAGTACACTTGTTCTTAACTAACGCTGTCTAAAATGACATGTAGAATACTTAAGTGTCTGTAAAAGCCCAGCGCTGATGAGACAGGCGGCTTTACAGAGGAGACATAGCCCTGCAGTCCCGGAGATCAGCCCAGCTAGTAGTGAAGATGGCCCCAAAATCTCAGTCGGGGAGTGAGGGAGAGTGAAATGCAGCTCCAGGGCGGGAACACCAGCAGTAGATGGCGCCTGGAGCTGGGAGAGGGGCTACAGGTCAACGCCTTATCCTCTATGCTGGTCCTCACCACCGGGTACTGTGGAGACTATAATAAATGGATTTTAGTAAATCCGACCTGTGCTCCCTTGCCTTGGTGGATATAGTGGGGTCCCTGTGCAGTACAGTGTCCAGCCCAGTGGTGCGGTCCGTCTCCTGGGACCACGACCGAATCGCGATTCAGCGGGACCCACCTGGGGGACCCTCTTACCTCTTCCCTGATGTGCAGCCACGCTATCCAGGAGAGCGTCAGCGGTGTGTGCCTGAAGTCCGGTGCGCCTCCGCTGCAAGTACCCGGGAACCAGGCCGCTGGAGTATGCAGCGCTGCTGGGGAAGGTGATGAAGCCGCAGCACAGTATGTCAGAATGACATATAAAGTGCTGCGGACCTTGAAGTCTTCTAAAAAAGCTCTTTTCAGGGCTGCCTAACGCAGCCCTCCCTGTTAGCTGCCTGCACTGCAGGCACCAACTTACAAACTGAGCTCCAGTGCCTGGAGGCGGGGCTATAAAGGAGGCCAAGGGCGTAGCTACCATAGGTGCAGGGAGTGCAGCTGCTATGGGGCCAAGAGCTGAGAGGGGCCACCTTCCCTGTCACAGTTACATGTGTTATATACAGCGCGTAGCTACCATAGGTGCAGGGGGTACAGCTGCTATGGGGCCCAGAGCTGAGATGCGCCACCTTCCATGTCACAGTTACATGTGTTATATACAAGGGTGTAGCTACCATAGGTGCAGACAGTGCAGCTGCTATTGGGCCCAGAGCTGAAAGGGCCCCACTTTCCCTGTCACAGTTACATGTGTTAATAAATTTTTCACCATTGGGTGATAGATATGGGCCCTTACAAACTTTTGCCTTGGGGTCTGCAATATATCTAATTATACTCCTGGACCTGCTCTTAGTAATGTGGTATATAATGAACTGGAGGGCATGACAATGTTACAAAATATAAACTGGGGCACTATAATGTGGCACAATATGAAGTGGAAGCACTAAAGTGTGGCATAATATGAACTGGGGACACTGTCAATGTGAATTGGTGGTACTGTGTTGCATAATGTGTACTGGCAGCCCTACAATGTGACATAATGTGAACTAGGACACTACTATGGGGCATAATATTAACTAAGGCACTGCTATGGTTCAGAAGATGAACTAGGGCACTACTATGGGACATAAAATGAACATCTGCTGCAGAGAAGTTTCTCTCTAGAAGCACTGGGACAGGGGCCCTTCAAAATGTTGCTATGGGGCCCACAAAGTTCTGGCTACGACCCTGGAGGAGGCGGTTCAGTGCATCCTGGGAACAGTCAAAGCTTTAGCCTGTTGGTGCCTTGAATCAAGATCCAATTCTACACCCCGATGTTATTCCCTGTGGAATACCAGTGTACCCCGCTGCAGAAATTCATACCTACTCAGGGACCGGTGATCGGTGCTCCAGTGCGGGCTGCAGGTCATCAGGGCTCAAACCTGCTCCTGTGACCACCCCAGTGCAGTAAGTGATGCAGCTCACTTTACAGCACTGGAGGTTACAGCAGCAGGGAGCTCAGATGACTGGCAGCTCTCCATGAGCTCCGATCGCCAATCCCTGGGTGTTGGTTAGTATGGTCAGGGTTGGGGGGGGGGTCATGGCACGGAGGTAAGGGGGTAGTCGTCGCAACGGTGCCTCTGGCATTGGTAGCAGATCTTGCAACCTCTGTCCCTGCATGTGATAATTGATACATCCGTGCAATGTAATCAATTATCAGAGTGAAGATTGGGACGATATTATCACAGCAAATCTGCGAATGGTGATAAATCAGCCCCAAAGAATCCAGTTCACACTCCTCACACTAACCTACAAAGCCTTAAACCACTCAGCCTCGTCCCTACATCTCCAACCTCATCTCTGTCCAAACTGCTCCTCCTCTGACCAACACTGCTCCTCCACCCTGTTACTCCCTTTCTCAGACTCTTTACAAGCCTCTAACACAGGGTTGGGGAACCTTTTTTCTGCCAGGGGCCAGTTGGATTTATTCAACATCATTCGCAGAGCGCCCCTCCCTTCCTTTCCTCAATGCGCTGGCTCTCCTAGGATAGTAATCGTGACTTACACATAATGGCCCTCATTCCGAGTTGTTCGCTCGCAAGCTGCTTTTAGCAGCTTTGCACACACTAAACCGCCGCCTACTGAGAGTGAATCTTAGCTTATCAAAATTGCGAACGAAAGATTCGCAATATTGCGAAAAGACTTCTCTGTGCAGTTTCTGAGTAGCTCGAGACTTACTCTGCCAGTGCGATCAGTTCAGTGCTTGTCGTTCTTGGTTTGACGTCACAAACACACCCAGCGTTCGCCCAGACACTCCTCCATTTCTCCAGCCACTCCCGCGTTTTTCCCAGAAACGGTAGCGTTTTTTCACACACTCCCATAAAACGGCCAGTTTCCGCCCAGAAACACCCACTTCCTGTCAATCACATTACGATCACCAGAACGAAGAAAAAACCTCGTAATGCCGTGAGTAAAATTCCTAACTGCATAGCAAACTTACTTGGCGCAGTCGCAGTGCGAACATTGCGCATGCGCAATAAGCAGAAAATCGCTGCGATGCGAAGAAATTTACCGAGCGAACAACTCGGAATGACCACCAATGTCCACATTAGTGCCCCTTACACATAATGGCCACAGTGATAGCTGTTTACACCTACTGCCCCCAGCAAACAGGGGGGAGGGGGGGTTGCTTCCCCCCCTCTGGTATTCCCCCAGCACACTGACTAATACTTGTAATAATACTGGAACCTATCTAGTAACAGAATTTCACAGATATTTTTTACATGAATTTTCAAATACATAGGAAGCTGCTGAGCAACTTTACAGCTGTTCTGATATCAGCAGTCCTACTCCAACTAATATCAGTGGCCACATAGGGCCATGTGATTTGTCTACAGTAGAGCCTCATGATAGAGGCCCATACAAAAATACATCCAGATTGAGGGCTAGCTTACCTGAGAGCCACCCCTAAGATCTCCCATTAGCAGTTCAAAAATCAGCATGCCCACCAAATGCTGCTCCCATTCAATGCCTTCTCACACATGCAAACAAACAGTGGTAGCAGCTCAATCACTCTGGAGATACTTAACAGGTGCAAGAAAAAGGGGAGGGGTCACAGCAAACATAGAGGGGGGGGTGCTCCCCCTCCCCCTTTCTGGTATCCACCCAGCACACTGACTAATACCTGTAACAATACTTGAACCTATCTGGTAATAGAATATATATTTGTTATGTCACTACTGCCCCCAGTAATGCCCACAACAATACCAGTTACACATAATGTCCCCACTAGTGCCAGATACACATAATATCCCAGTATAGTGCAAGTTACACATAATGCCCCATTATAGTGCCAGTTACACATAATGCCCTAAATATAGTGCCAGCAGGGCACTCGCCACCACTGCAGGACAGGTCCTATCCAGACTCCTACACACAACTGGTCCAGGTCCTGCGTCTGCTCTGCACTGCAGCACAACCTTTGCCCCCTCCCACTCGCAGCCAGCAGAGTATGGGCCTCATTCCGAGTTGTTCGCTCGCTAGCTGCTTTTAGCAGCAGAGCACACGCTAAATCGCCGCCCTCTGGGAGTGTATCTTAGCTTAGCAGAAGTGCGAACGAAAGAGTATCAGAATTGCTACTAAAAAATGTCATGCCGTTTCTGAGTAGCTCCGGACCTACTCCTATCTTGCGATCACTGCAGTCAGTTTAGTTCCTGGTTTGACGTCACAAACACGCCCTGCGTTCAGCCAGCCACTCCCCTATTTCTCCAGCCACTCCTGCGTTTTTGCCTGGCACGCCTGCATTTTTTAGCACACTCCCGGAAAATGCTCAGTTACCACCCAGAAACACCCACTTCCTGTCAATTACTCACCGATCAGCAGAGCGACTGAAAAGCGTCGCTCGGCCGTGTGTAAAATTGCATAGTTTTGTGTGAAATAACTTAGCGCGTGCGCCCTGCGGTCCATACGCATGCGCAGAACTGCCGGTTGTTAGCCTGATCGCAATTCTGCAAAGAACGGCAGCGAGCGAACAACTCGAAATGACCACCTATACCTCCACTGAGATCTCTCTCTAAAGATGCCTCACATCACCACCTAAAGCCATCTGCCACGCACTGCATCATGGGAGATGTAGTTTTCTTACACTGTACACTAGCGGCCTAACTCAGCATGAGTCGTAGTTTTGTGAGAAATCGCAAAACTGCAACTCATGTCTCTAACATGTGGGGGCCACTCAGCACATGGCAAGGCTGCCCCGCATGCCGGGTCCTATCCCCGCCACCCATCCGCTAAAATGCGAGCACATTGCTATACAGCAGAACGGGTCCTTTGTTGTTGGATGCACTGCAGTGCCCCTAAGCCATACTTCCCTCCTCTCTCTAAATAAGTTCCATGAATATCCTCCACATAAGCCATAAGCCCCATAGAGTCTAATGTTAATGACCAGTATTCTCTGTACGGCACTGCGGAATATGTGTGGACTATAAAAATAACTTAATAAGTAAATATGTAATCTATAAACAAGCATTTCTATAATATATATATAGTTTAGCATGTGTTTATGAAAATTCTTACCACAAGCTCCCCATAAGATGATAGCAGGCCGGCTCCATAGGCTTTGACAGAACCATTCTGCTTGCAGAGTCCAAATTCAATGGTGAACCAATACAGCTGTAATCAAGACAATAATGTTTCATAAAAGTGCTGGTATATAGGGGGTCATTCCGAGTTGATCGCTAGCTGCTTTCGTTCGCTGTGCAGCGATCAGGCAAAAAATCAGTACTTCTGCGCATGCGTGTGCGGTGCAATGCGCATGTGCGTCGTACTAATGCAACGAACGATGTCATTTTACACAAGGTCTAGCGAAGCATTTCAGTTGCACTGCTGGCCGCAGAGTGATTGACAGGAAGTGGGCATTTCTGGGTGTCAACTGACCGTTTTCAGGGAGTGTTCGGAAAAATGCAGGCGTGCCAGGAAAAACACAGGTGTGGCTGGGCGAACGCAGGGCGTGTTCATGATGTCAAAACAGGAACTGAATAGTCTGAATTGATTGCAAGCGCTGAGTAGGTCTGAAGCCACTCTGAAACTGCACAAAAATATTTTGTAGCCGCTCTGCAATCCTTTCGTTCACACTTCTGCTAAGCTAAAATACACTCCCAGTGGGTGGTGGCATAGCGTTTGCACGGCTGCTAAAAACTGCTAGCGAGCGAACAACTCGGAATGACCCCCATAGTACTTCAGTTTGCAAGAGTATTGTTAACAACACTGCCATCAGGCTTTAGCATCCTACCATCCATGCCTTAAACACTTTCTTCCTAAAATTCACCAAGCCCCAAGAAACAAATATGACTACCTATTATTTTATATTCCTCAATAAGGTGGAGGAAATAGATGAAATTGCGGTAAACATTATGTGTGTAGGGGAAAGGGGGGGTGTTTATAAGGTATATAATCCATGGCCCAATACTTGGAACATCATGTCAGGAATATTTAATATTAGGGTGGATAACGTACCATGGAGCTGAATACTGTGGGCATACAGAGGTTATTTTGGGCAATGAAAAACGGTGGGCAAAGGTGTTACTTCTTTTGCCGTATTGTGCATTTTATCTCTTCACTCTTTCACCACACTATGCACAGTGTATAGTAAACACATAAAGGGGCTGACGGAGGCAAGTTATCTGAAAAATATCCTGCATCGCATGCAAGAGGAAAGCTGTGCATATATTCTCCAGTATGCAGAGTTGTACGCATATATGTGACTGCCCTGACTATACGCTTGGTTTCATAGCTGTCATTAATATCAGTACACTCACACTAGACCTATTTTCATGCAAGAGCTCTATCTGAAACAGGCGGATCTTCTCATATGCACAACTCTGCAATGCATAGACCGCAGCTATGTCAGCACGCCCATGCTGAACCCTGCCTACGTCTGAGCAACACATTAGCACCCAGTTACACACCTTCAGCTGCAAGTAGAGATGCAAACAAGTTGCATGTTACTCTGAATTGCTGGAGGATGCACTTGCTCCCAGGGCACGTACAGTAAGGAAATCAGTGGCGGAACTAGCGTTGGTGCAGCTGGTCCCCACCAAAGTGAAGGGGCCCGCAGCCGCTGGCATTACAGAGAGTCACACAGACTCATATGCCTCTTCACTGCCTGATGCCAGTGCCCCAGAGTAGACAACACAGCTACTGCCATCGGTAAGTGATAGTGGCCACTTCCTTTCTCTGTGAAGCCATGCCCCATTTTTTGGGTGCGTGCCTTCGGTGCGCGTTTGTCCTGTGTGAACTAAATTTCTAGTTACAGCTCTGATATCTATCTAAATTTATAATGTGTGCGTGTGTGTGTGTGTGTGTGTGTGTGTGTGTGTGTGTGTGTGTGTGTGTGTCTGTCTATGTGTGGTGGTGGGGTTGGTGGTGGTGGTGGGTCCTGCAATGCATGTTATTGCACCTGGGCTCAACGCTTCATAGTTCTGCCACTGAAGAATACATGTAAGATCCACTTGCACCAATGTGGTACCATGTCTGTGGTACCCTGCTGCACACTATTTCCCCCCCTAATGGCAGTAAATACTGCCGAAGAGGCTTTTATGAAGGGAGATACTGTAAGAGTTAAATAAATAATAATAATTTTATCTATATATATGGTGCTCTTTCTCCAATAGGACTCAAGGCACTTAACAGATACATAACCTAATATAGTACAGAACATAATGAAGTAGAGAATAGCTTTTCATAAAATACAGAAGCATGTAGATACTAAAGGGACATTATGGAAATGCTTGAGTAAACAGGAAAGTCGAGTCTACTTTTGAAGGATTCTATAGTTGGGGCCTCTCGGACTGTGCGGGGAAGTGAGTTCCATAGAGTCGGAGCCGCATGACTAAAAGCTCGACCCCCAGATGAATTACGGGAGATTCTAGGTACTGCTAAAAGTCCTTCAACTATAGATCGCAGTAATCGAGTGGGGCAGTATGGGATAAATCCCTTACCTGGTTGCCTAGCAACAGCCGGATTCCTGAGAGTGGGAGTCCTGGAGCACCAGTGATTGGCTAGGAGGAGCGGGAGAGGGCAGAGGTGGAACAAGCTTACAGGACAGGGAAGCACGGCGTGGTGTGGCAACTGGCAAGTAGAGTGACCGCACCACATATGAAGAAGGGAGAGAGAGACTCGGCTGGCTGCAGCGCCGGGAGAAGCACTGCCTCGTCACCCAGGGACCTGAAGAGCAGAGTCCTCCCCATGCCAGCCGCCGCCAGAGAGAGACGAGAGACGCACGTGTGAGGGAGCAGGGACGTTGTTGAGAGCAGTGACCGGAGCCGCAAGTAGAGGTGACCGGGAGGAGCCGGCATCTGATGCAGGTACTTTAATGCACCACAGCCCTTGCCAGTCCACGACTCCTTCGGGGACAGCCCCAGAACAGACTGTCCGGTATTCACCCAACGCCAACCCGGGGATAAACCCTAACAGTACCCCACCAGACCCTAAACAGAGCCTGCCTATTAATTTATAGCACTGAACAAGTATAGTGTTGAAACAGAGCCCTGGTGTGATTACTAAGATTTGCTAACTCCTTCATCCAGTTTTAAGAGATGGAGTTGTGTGAGTCCCTGTCCTCCTCCTGCAAGCCGGAATTGTTTATACTCCCACCAGCTTACACTATGTGACTGCATGTGTGGAGTGACATTTTATTTGGAGCAGCTTTATTCCCTTTGAATTACAGTATCTTTTCCGTGGATGCAAAAATCTTTCTGAACATAAAGACACATAACGCTGCTAATTAACTTACCTTTTCATGGATACAAACACCTTTAGCACCGCAATTCATTGTTGCTGTGTTACATTTCAAATTACCCATCCTGCACGCCTTCCTACAAATACTTACTGAATGTTCGTTGACATTTCCCCAGGAGTTCACCATTAATGTGCAGGTTTTCCTACTCAGGGACTGATATTAGCCAGAAACCTAAGCGCAGGAACTGAACATTATTATTCAGTGCACAGCACCACCCTGTGGACAGTTTAGATATTGTGCAAATTCAGTGCCAGGGTATTACTTGTCTTAACACACCCGAAGTGGGTAATTGTACCTTACGTTTGAGGTTGCACATGATTTATGTGATTGTTTGACTAACCCATTTTTGTGTCTATCAAGTTCATAACCTGTGATTGCTGTTATAGACAATCGAACTGGAGTATTGTAATAATGAGTAACCTATGCAATTGGTATTAACATGAACTGATTTACAGCGGTGACAAGTCACTTCCTGTTCAATAAAAGGTTGTCATCGTTTTCTCCTACGTAGTGGTCCTTGAATATACAGTGTTTGGGTTTTGTCCTTCCGGGGGTCTCCATGTCCTTCTGCCTTAGTTATACAGGTGACGCGTAGAACAGTTACTGATTTCGACTTCGTTGAGAAGTGGATTTAGCTGACAACAAGCACGGTCAAGCTCCAGGTACGAATACCTTCTACCCACATTATCGTTATATCACACCATGACCTTGCGTTAAACTGGGGTAATGCATACTAAATGTATCTTTTTTTTTATTGTACATCCCAAGTAAATAGTAATACTATGCTGGTTATTGTTCCGTTAGTGTAATGTGCAGTAAGTTGTAAACCGGGTACTGGAAATTAGGAATCGAAAGGCAGGTCTTCCAGATAAACACACTGTCTTTTACTAGCATCAGAACCTATGCACAGCATACACAGGCTAAGATCTGGTCACACAGGTACATAACTGAAATAAGCAAGCAAACATAAGAAGTCCTAGCACTCCTTGTGGTCACTAGTTAGTCCAGTGCAGTGACTTGCAGCGACACTTACCATGCTCTTCTGGCACTGCCAATGTCCACAGTCCCTGGCACTACAAACTGTTCCCTACTTACTGGCCCCCAACAGGCATCAGCGCCCTTTGTAGTGGGTGAATGGGAGTTTTAAACTTCTGCTTCTGACTTCCTGCTGGCTCTGGGTAACCTGGAAAACCCGGACTTCTGTTTTTTCCCTTGCAGCTGTGCAATCCAGAAATCCCAGAGATATAAATCTCCACTTCAGGTGCAGAATGCGCAGGTCTTGTTTTCTTTTTCCGTGGAGAGAGCTGATCCCACCAGAATGTGGGCAAATATGAAGAGACACATGCCCTCTCACCACAAAGTAAAACCATTAGAAATACAGAAATAACTTCTGTAATAAAAGCATGCCCACTGTTTCCTAATGTTGGAAATATGAGTGTACAGGCTTGAGGATGTAGAAGAGTTTCTGTACACACCAGCAGATGCCTTACAACTATGATAATCCCAGTTACTTAACTAGTGGAGTGACTTCATTGAAGATAAAGCAAGTAAAGGCGTACTCACTGTTATATACACTGGTAGATGTATTGGAAAGTGAGCGGAGTGAGTGTATCAGGGTACTGGAGCAGGATGATGGAACAGAGTCTAAAACAGCAGGTAATCACAGGTCTTACGGGAGCTATGGGGAGGACTACTGTCTCCCACTATGGCACACTGAAACAGTTCCAAGATGGCCATCTTATTACAGCAAATGAAGCTTTAATGGAGAAGCAGCAGCATGGAGTCTGCACAGCAGCACTTTCCATGTGTAACACCAAAAGCACTGCCCTGTCTCTCCTCCACCAATCCTTAATAATCTTTGCAATTTTCCAGCCATGTCCTATTTGATTAGCAATGCCTGCCCCATTAGTATTTCCTACCTGTAATATCCTAGTACTTATTTTATTTATTGCCTGTAACTCTTGTTCACATTTCTGTTTAAGGACATTCCAGCACACCTAAGAATCCGGCCTCAAGTTTCAATACACCAAAAGCTAGGTATTTACTTTTTAGTCCGTATTGGTAGTTAGCTACAAGGTGTTCAAAACATTTCCGCAACTGTATAGGGAAACGGATGTAGTTGTTTTCTTTTTTTCAGGAGGTGAAGAACATTGAAATCCATAACAGAAGACCAATGGGAGGGGCACTTTAAAAGAGAAGGAACCCCGTGTACAGTCTCCGCCCGAGTTCCCTCCTCTCTAGCCGGCAAAGCAATAGTCTCTGGGCACTAGTGTCACTAGGAGACCTAGCACTGCCTCAAAATCTAGTGCGCATTCACATGTAATGGCGACGGCCATTTTTCTGGTGATTTTCCTAATGCGCATGCGGAAAAACGGGTGCTGCCTCATTTTCCCAGTGCTTTCTGCAGTGCTGCTGCTGCTGACATGGGACTCTGGACAGTAAGTATTGATAAAAATGGGTGCAGGTTATGCGGTATGGGCCCTTCTGGACCCTGGGGGCCTGTGTGCACCGCATGCACTGAACCTACTACAGATATGCCAGTGCCAATGGAGTACACGATGAAGCAGCATATATTCATTGACATGTGGTACATCTACTCTGGCAGTTATGCCCGGACGCAGGAGGCCTTCACAGAAAAGTATGAAACGGTTATTTCAAACAAATCCTCCATTTTACTTTGGGGCAGATGTATTAACCGGGAGAAGGCATAAGGAAGTGATAAACCAGTGATATGTGCAAGGTGATAAAGGCAACAGCCAATCAGATCCTAACTGTTAATTTACATATTGGAGCTGATTGGCTGGTGCCTTTATCACCTTGCACATATCACTGGTTTATCACTTCCTTATGCCTTCTCCAGGTTAATACATCTGCCCCTTTATGACAAGTTTTGGGAGAGAGGCAATCTCGTGGATGCAGTAAATGGTGACCGATGCATATCGATGGTGCAAGAATTTGTCAGCACATTGCCGGCACAGAGAGATTGCAGAACACATGGTTTCAAGAGGGCAATGCCACAGTCCATACAGCCAGAAACACTATGGCTTACTTGGAAGAGTACTTTCAAGGATGACTGATCTCACAGGGGTTGTGGCCAGCGTAATCTCTGGATTTATCATCCCTCAACTTTTTCTTGTGGGAGTGCTGAAGGATGCTGACTACCTGCACAGTGTTCCAGAATTGCAAGCAAACATATAGAACTGTGTCAATGCAATGTCACCGGAAACATTGCAAAGGATGTTCAAGAACATGATTAGCCGTGTCCATTTGTGGAAAGGACAGAACAGCGGCCACTTCCAGACCTTACTATGAAATAAATCCTTTCCACATACCGTTGATTGCCTTTTTGAACACCCTGTATTTGAAAGGGTACATCTAGATGCTACCTGTAATAGATTATCTCTATTAATAACTAGTGATGAGCGCCTGAAATTTTTCGGGTTTTGTGTTTTGGTTTTGGGTTCGGTTCCGCGGCCGTGTTTTGGGTTCGACCGCGTTTTGGCAAAACCTCACCGAATTTTTTTTGTCGGATTCGGGTGTGTTTTGGATTCGGGTGTTTTTTTCAAAAAACCCTAAAAAACAGCTTAAATCATAGAATTTGGGGGTCATTTTGATCCCATATTATTATTAACCTCAAAAAACATAATTTCCACTCATTTTCAGTCTATTCTGAATACCTCACACCTCACAATATTATTTTTAGTCCTAAAATTTGCACCGAGGTCGCTGGATGACTAAGCTAAGCGACCCTAGTGGCCGACACAAACACCTGGCCCATCTAGGAGTGGCACTGCAGTGTCACGCAGGATGTCCCTTCCAAAAAACCCTCCCCAAACAGCACATGACGCAAAGAAAAAAAGAGGCGCAATGAGGTAGCTGTGTGAGTAAGATTAGCGACCCTAGTGGCCGACACAAACACCGGGCCCATTTAGGAGTGGCACTGCAGTGTCACGCAGGATGTCCCTTCCAAAAAACCCTCCCCAAACAGCTCATGACGCAAAGAAAAAAAGAGGCGCAATGAGGTAGCTGTGTGAGTAAGATTAGCGACCCTAGTGGCCGACACAAACACCGGGCCCATCTAGGAGTGGCACTGCAGTGTCACGCAGGATGGCCCTTCCAAAAAACACTCCCCAAACAGCACATGACGCAAAGAAAAAAAGAGGCGCAATGAGGTAGCTGACTGTGTGAGTAAGATAAGCGACCCTAGTGGCCGACACAAACACCGGGCCCATTTAGGAGTGGCACTGCAGTGTCACGCAGGATGTCCCTTCCAAAAAACCCTCCCCAAACAGCACATGACGCAAAGAAAAAAAGAGGCGCAATGAGGTAGCTGTGTGAGTAAGATTAGCGACCGTAGTGGCCGACACAAACACCGGGCCCATTTAGGAGTGGCACTGCAGTGTCACGCAGGATGTCCCTTCCAAAAAACCCTCCCCAAACAGCACATGACGCAAAGAAAAAAAGAGGCGCAATGAGGTAGCTGTGTGAGTAAGATTAGCGACCCTAGTGGCCGACACAAACACCGGGCCCATCTAGGAGTGGCACTGCAGTGTCACGCAGGATGGCCCTTCCAAAAAACACTCCCCAAACAGCACATGACGCAAAGAAAAAAAGAGGCGCAATGAGGTAGCTGACTGTGTGAGTAAGATAAGCGACCCTAGTGGCCGACACAAACACCGGGCCCATTTAGGAGTGGCACTGCAGTGTCACGCAGGATGTCCCTTCCAAAAAACCCTCCCCAAACAGCACATGACGCAAAGAAAAAAAGAGGCGCAATGAGGTAGCTGTGTGAGTAAGATTAGCGACCGTAGTGGCCGACACAAACACCGGGCCCATTTAGGAGTGGCACTGCAGTGTCACGCAGGATGTCCCTTCCAAAAAACCCTCCCCAAACAGCACATGACGCAAAGAAAAATAAAAGAAAAAAGAGGTGCAAGATGGAATTGTCCTTGGGCCCTCCCACCCACCCTTATGTTGTATAAACAAAACAGGACATGCACACTTTAACCAAACCATCATTTCAGTGACAGGGTCTGCCACACGACTGTGACTGATATGACGGGTTGGTTTGGACCCCCCTCAAAAAAGAAGCAATTAATCTCTCCTTGCACAAACTGGCTCTACAGAGGCAAGATGTCCACCTCATCATCATCCTCCGATATATCACCGTGTACATCCCCCTCCTCACAGATTATCAATTCGTCCCCACTGGAATCCACCATCTCAGCTCCCTGTGTACTTTGTGGAGGCAATTGCTGCTGGTCAATGTCTCCGCGGAGGAATTGATTATAATTCATTTTAATGAACATCATCTTCTCCACATTTTCTGGATGTAACCTCGTACGCCGATTGCTGACAAGGTGAGCGGCGGCACTAAACACTCTTTCGGAGTACACACTTGTGGGAGGGCAACTTAGGTAGAATAAAGCCAGTTTGTGCAATGGCCTCCAAATTGCCTCTTTTTTCTGCCAGTATAAGTATGGACTGTGTGACGTGCCTACTTGGATGCGGTCACTCATATAATCCTCCACCATTCTTTCAATGGTGAGAGAATCATATGCAGTGACAGTAGACGACATGTCCGTAATCATTGTCAGGTCCTTCAGTCCGGACCAGATGTCAGCATCAGCAGTCGCTCCAGACTGCCCTGCATCACCGCCAGCGGGTGGGCTTGGAATTCTGAGCCTTTTCCTCGCACCCCCAGTTGCGGGAGAATGTGAAGGAGGAGATGTTGACAGGTCGCGTTCCGCTTGACTTGACAATTTTCTCACCAGCAGGTCTTTCAACCCCAGCAGACTTGTGTCTGCCGGAAAGAGAGATCCAAGGTAGGCTTTAAATCTAGGATCGAGCATGGTGGCCAAAATGTAGTGCTCTGATTTCAACAGATTGACCACCCGTGAATCCTTGTTAAGCGAATTAAGGGCTCCATCCACAAGTCCCACATGCCTAGCGGAATCGCTCCGTGTTAGCTCCTCCTTCAATGTCTCCAGCTTCTTCTGCAAAAGCCTGATGAGGGGAATGACCTGACTCAGGCTGGCAGTGTCTGAACTGACTTCACGTGTGGCAAGTTCAAAGGGCAGCAGAACCTTGCACAACGTTGAAATCATTCTCCACTGCGCTTGAGACAGGTGCATTCCACCTCCTATATCGTGCTCAATTGTATAGGCTTGAATGGCCTTTTGCTGCTCCTCCAACCTCTGAAGCATATAGAGGGTTGAATTCCACCTCGTTACCACCTCTTGCTTCAGATGATGGCAGGGCAGGTTCAGTAGTTTTTGGTGGTGCTCCAGTCTTCTGTACGTGGTGCCTGTACGCCGAAAGTGTCCCGCAATTCTTCTGGCCACCGACAGCATCTCTTGCACGCCCCTGTCATTTTTTAAAAAATTCTGCACCACCAAATTCAAGGTATGTGCAAAACATGGGACGTGCTGGAATTTGCCCATATTTAATGCACACACAATATTGCTGGCGTTGTCCGATGCCACAAATCCACAGGAGAGTCCAATTGGGGTAAGCCATTCCGCAATGATCTTCCTCAGTTGCCGTAAGAGGTTTTCAGCTGTGTGCGTATTCTGGAAGGCGGTGATACAAAGCGTAGCCTGCCTAGGAAAGAGTTGGCGTTTGCGAGATGCTGCTACTGGTGCCGCCGCTGCTGTTCTTGCGGCGGGAGTCCATACATCTACCCAGTGGGCTGTCACAGTCATATAGTCCTGACCCTGCCCTGCTCCACTTGTCCACATGTCCGTGGTTAAGTGGACATTGGGTACAGCTGCATTTTTTAGGACACTGGTGACTCTTTTTCTGAGGTCTGTGTAAATTTTCGGTATCGCCTGCCTAGAGAAATGGAACCTAGATGGTATTTGGTACCGGGGACACAGTACCTCCAACAAGTCTCTAGTTGGCTCTGCAGTAATGATGGATACCGGAACCACGTTTCTCACCACCCAGGATGCCAAGGCCTCAGTTATCCGCTTTGCAGTAGGATGACTGCTGTGATATTTCATCTTCCTCGCAAAGGACTGTTGGACAGTCAATTGCTTGGTGGAAGTAGTAAAAGTGGTCTTACGACTTCCCCTCTGGGATGACCATCGACTCCCAGCAGCAACAACAGCAGCGCCAGCAGCAGTAGGCATTACACGCAAGGATGAATCGGAGGAATCCCAGGCAGGAGAGGACTCGTCAGAATTGCCAGTGACATGGCCTGCAGGACTATTGGCATTCCTGGGGAAGGAGGAAATTGACACTGAGGGAGTTGGTGGGGTGGTTTGCGTGAGCTTGGTTACAAGAGGAAGGGATTTACTGGTCAGTGGACTGCTTCCGCTGTCACCCAAAGTTTTTGAACTTGTCACTGACTTATTATGAATGCGCTGCAGGTGACGTATAAGGGAGGATGTTCCGAGGTGGTTAACGTCCTTACCCCTACTTATTACAGCTTGACAAAGGGAACACACGGCTTGACACCTGTTGTCCGCATTTCTGTTGAAATACCTCCACACCGAAGAGCTGATTTTTTTGGTATTTTCACCAGGCATGTCAACGGCCATATTCCTCCCACGGACAACAGGTGTCTCCCTGGGTGCCTGACTTAAACAAACCACCTCACCATCAGAATCCTCCTGGTCAATTTCCTCCCCAGCGCCAGCAACACCCATATCCTCCTCATCCTGGTGTACTTCAACACTGACATCTTCAATCTGACTATCAGGAACTGGACTGCGGGTGCTCCTTCCAGCACTTGCAGGGGGCGTGCAAATGGTGGAAGGCGCATGCTCTTCACGTCCAGTGTTGGGAAGGTCAGGCATCGCAACCGACACAATTGGACTCTCCTTGTGGATTTGGGATTTCGAAGAACGCACAGTTCTTTGCGGTGCTACTGCTTTTGCCAGCTTGAGTCTTTTCATTTTTCTAGCGAGAGGCTGAGTGCCTCCATCCTCATGTGAAGCTGAACCACTAGCCATGAACATAGGCCAGGGCCTCAGCCGTTCCTTGCCACTCCGTGTGGTAAATGGCATATTGGCAAGTTTACGCTTCTCCTCCGACAATTTTATTTTAGGTTTTGGAGTCCTTTTTTTACTGATATTTGGTGTTTTGGATTTGACATGCTCTGTACTATGACATTGGGCATCGGCCTTGGCAGACGACGTTGCTGGCATTTCATCGTCTCGGCCATGACTAGTGGCAGCAGCTTCAGCACGAGGTGGAAGTGGATCTTGATCTTTCCCTAATTTTGGAACCTCAACATTTTTGTTCTCCATATTTTAATAGGCACAACTAAAAGGCACCTCAGGTAAACAATGGAGATGGATGGATACTAGTATACAATTATGGACGGACTGCCGAGTGCCGACACAGAGGTAGCTACAGCCGTGAACTACCGTACTGTACTGTGTCTGCTGCTAATATAGACTGGTTGATAAAGAGATGTAGTAGTATGTATAAGTATAAAGAAGAAAGAAAAAAAAAACACGGGTAGGTGGTATACAATTATGGACGGACTGCCGAGTGCCGACACAGAGGTAGCTACAGCCGTGGACTACCGTACTGTACTGTGTCTGCTGCTAATATAGACTGGTTGATAAAGAGATGTAGTAGTATGTATAAGTATAAAGAAGAAAGAAAAAAAACCACGGGTAGGTGGTATACAATTATGGACGGACTGCCGAGTGCCGACACAGAGGTAGCTACAGCCGTGGACTACCGTACTGTACTGTGTCTGCTGCTAATATAGACTGGTTGATAAAGAGATGTAGTAGTATGTATAAGTATAAAGAAGAAAGAAAAAAAAACCACGGGTAGGTGGTATACAATTATGGACGGACTGCCGAGTGCCGACACAGAGGTAGCTACAGCCGTGGACTACCGTACTGTACTGTGTCTGCTGCTAATATAGACTGGTTGATAAAGAGATGTAGTAGTATGTATAAGTATAAAGAAGAAAGAAAAAAAAACCACGGGTAGGTGGTATACAATTATGGACGGACTGCCGAGTGCCGACACAGAGGTAGCTACAGCCGTGGACTACCGTACTGTACTGTGTCTGCTGCTAATATAGACTGGTTGATAAAGAGATGTAGTAGTATGTATAAGTGTAAAGAAGAAAGAAAAAAAAACCACGGGTAGGTGGTATACAATTATGGACGGACTGCCGAGTGCCGACACAGAGGTAGCTACAGCCGTGGACTACCGTACTGTACTGTGTCTGCTGCTAATATAGACTGGTTGATAAAGAGATGTAGTAGTATGTATAAGTATAAAGAAGAAAGAAAAAAAAACCACGGGTAGGTGGTATACAATTATGGACGGACTGCCGAGTGCCGACACAGAGGTAGCTACAGCCGTGGACTACCGTACTGTACTGTGTCTGCTGCTAATATAGACTGGTTGATAAAGAGATGTAGTAGTATGTATAAGTATAAAGAAGAAAGAAAAAAAAACCACGGGTAGGTGGTATACAATTATGGACGGACTGCCGAGTGCCGACACAGAGGTAGCTACAGCCGTGAACTACCGTACTGTACTGTGTCTGCTGCTAATATAGACTGGTTGATAAAGAGATGTAGTAGTATGTATGTATAAAGAAGAAAGAAAAAAAAACCTCGGGTAGGTGGTATACAATTATGGACGGACTGCCGAGTGCCGACACAGAGGTAGCTACAGCCGTGAACTACCGTACTGTACTGTGTCTGCTGCTAATATAGACTGGTTGATAAAGAGATGTAGTAGTATGTATGTATAAAGAAGAAAGAAAAAAAAACCTCGGGTAGGTGGTATACAATTATGGACGGACTGCCGAGTGCCGACACAGAGGTAGCTACAGCCGTGAACTACCGTACTGTACTGTGTCTGCTGCTAATATAGACTGGTTGATAAAGAGATGTAGTAGTATGTATGTATAAAGAAGAAAGAAAAAAAAACCACGGGTAGGTGGTATACAATTATGGATGGACTGCCGAGTGCCGACACAGAGGTAGCTACAGCCGTGAACTACCGTACTGTGTCTGCTGCGACTGGATGATAAATAATGATATAAAAAATATATATATATCACTACTGCAGCCGGACAGGTATATATTATATAATGACGGACCTGCTGGACACTGTCTGTCAGCAGAATGAGTTTTTTATAGAATAAAAAAAAAAACACCACACAAGTGAAGTCACACGACGAGTGTTTAACTTTTTCAGGCAATCACAATATAGTATACTACTAACTATACTGGTGGTCAGTGTGGTCAGGTCACTGGTCAGTCACACTGGCAGTGGCACTCCTGCAGCAAAAGTGTGCACTGTTTAATTTTAATATAATATGTACTCCTGGCTCCTGCTATAACCTATAACTGGCACTGCAGTGCTCCCCAGTCTCCCACACAATTATAAGCTGTGTGAGCTGAGCACAGTCAGATATATATACATAGATGATGCAGCACACTGGGCTGAGCAGTGCACACAGATATGGTATGTGACTGAGTCACTGTGTGTATCGTTTTTTTCAGGCAGAGAACGGATATATTAAATAAAACTGCACTGTCTGGTGGTCACTGTGGTCAGTCACTAGTAAACTCTGCACTCTCTACACTTCTACAGTACTCCTAAGCTCCAGTAAATCAGGTCAATCTCTCTCTCTCTCTCTCTCTTCTAATCTAAATGGAGAGGACGCCAGCCACGTCCTCTCCCTATCAATCTCAATGCACGTGTGAAAATGGCGGCGACGCGCGGCTCCTTATATAGAATCCGAGTCTCGCGAGAATCCGACAGCGTCATGATGACGTTCGGGCGCGCTCGGGTTAACCGAGCAAGGCGGGAGGATCCGAGTCTGCTCGGACCCGTGAAAAAAACCATGAAGTTCGGGCGGGTTCGGATTCAGAGAAACCGAACCCGCTCATCTCTATTAATAACACAGTAGCTACCTGAGGGGGTCATTCGAGTTGATCGCTGGAAGCAACTTTTTGCTGCCTGTGCGATTAACTAGACGACGCCTATAGGGGAGTGTATTTCTGCATAGCAGGGCTGCGATCGCTATGCAAAAAAAGATTCCTGTAAAACAAGACCAGGGTAAGAGTTGCTTACCCTGTGCGATCGATCCAGCGATGTCGGTACCGGAATTGACGTCAGACATCCGCCCTCCAAATGCCTGGACACGCCTGCGTTGGACTTACCACTCCGCAAAAACGGTGAGTATCCACCCCGGAATGCCTCCCCGCTGTCAATCTTCTTGCAATTGCACTAGCGATCACTTTCTTCTTTCTTCTGGTCATTGCCCGGCGAGTACGCGCGTGCGCATTGCGGATGCCACGCAGCCGCAGTCCCGACCCGTTCGACAACCAGCAGCGTGCGAACGGGTCGGAATGACCCCCCGTATACCAAAGCTGTCATGGCTGTAATCAGGGCAAAAAGGGCGCAATGAATATTGTAGCTTTCAAATGTCCATCCATGCGGACACATGAGGACTGTACATAGACGTGATTGGCATCCAGATATTATTATTATTATCAATATTTATTAATGTGGCAGCAGCATGCACTGAAGTGCTTTAGAAATCTAAAACATGACTGGATATTGCCAAACGCCAGGAGGTAAAAGGACCCTGATTACACATGTAGGAAAAGGAATACATATCAATAATTACATACTTACAGTAGACAATTTTTCAATATCTTTATCAGATGCTCCTAGTGATGCAAGGCCAATATCCTGCAAAGATAAGTAGCAACTCCCTTTAAGTTTATAATAGTCTGACATTTTGTATGCAGGGCAGGCATTATTAAAGTCAAAAACCAAGTACAATGAATTATTCTTTCTTCCTAGCAATCACATTGATCAATTTTAACTCAGTTTTAACCGCTTCAGTGGTATGCCCAGAAATCTTCTGGGGTAGCCAGCGCTGTCGATTTCTGGGTATGCTACTGACTGATTCCCCGGGACAGCCGTGCAGCGTGACGGCGCCCGGGAATCAGCATAAGCTATTATGAGTTAAGCCCGCCCCATGGACTCCTGTTGGCCAGGAGGCATGCTTAACAGTGTAATGGGTTATGCTGATTCCCAAGTACCGCTATGCGGCCGGGAATCAGCGCTGACGCGGGCAATCCCGGCGGGTGTTCCCCTGCAGGCGATCGCCCTCCTGCACTCCCCCACCAGAATTTTTAACCCCTGCACTGCCGGATTTCAGCTCGCTGAATAAAAAAAAAACATGCCCTTGGAGGTGTGTATTTTATAAAATTCTGTATTATAAAGTAGTGAATAATTGTTTATGATACTGGCGATGCCTGCGAGTATTCCCCTGCAGGCGATCGCCCTCCTGCACTCCCTCCCTGCACTTTAACCCTTGCACTACCTAATTTTAAAAACACACCATGGGAGGTGTGTATTGAAAGAAAGAAAAAAACGCCACTGAAGGGGTTAAGTGCCTTCTTAACATGTGTCTTTCTGTGTGAATTTTGGGTTTTATATATATTGTACGATTGCTCCCCTACATTGGTGTACATAAACCATGGGGTTGTATTCATTTAAACGATATGCATCATGGCAAAGAAACACACAGGGGCCATATCTATTGATGACCTTATTTAAGCTTGATCTTGACCTTTCACTGTATTTATGCTAAATCTTTAGATTTGTATAAGCGGAATACATAGGATATACCTGCTGTCGGGATGCCGGGAGTCAGTCCCCTCATGGGCTCGCTGCGCTCACCATTCGGGTGGTGGCGTGGACCCACCACCTGAGTGGGAATACGGGGTTGTGGTTGGCATTCCAACCGTCGGCATTTAGCCGCCTGTCAGGATTCCGTCGCCGGGATTCTTACCTGTGTACAGTATAAGCCAATGTACCTGCTCTACAGTTTGTTACTCATCAGGACTTAAATTCTGTCTGCAGATACTCTAAACCCTGATGTTTCAACCAAGTGGCTCTCAAACCCTCTTCACAACTGTCCTCCTGTAATTTTTCTCCCCTTTCCCTCATTGACCTCACCATTTTTATTTTGGAATATAACCCTTGAGGAGACTAGTGATTACATTATCCTTTGTCACTGGGTAATTAGCAAAAATAAAAAATAAATCTATTTTTGATTTAATAATTGACAAAGGTCATATAGTAACATAGCAACATAAATCCTATATATTGGTTATTTTTAAATCCGTTTGTGTAATATGCTGTATTTGTCGAGGGGTCACTTGAACAGGGCAGTTTATTACTGATCTCATGGAAATTATTGGTAATAATCATATATAAGGGTGGTTTCATTTGTACAACCTGGCCTGGCACTAGTATTTCATTAGACAACCGGGAAAATCTACTCTCAGAAAAGAAATATTGTATAGGGGCGGTGGCACAGTAAAGGGAAGATGAGGAAACACTTAGGGGTCTTTTTATTCAAAATATAACAGAAATTGTTGTTTCTACGTGGTTTTAGAATCAGGGCAATATAAGGAATATCCACTGCAAAAGATATGAAAGATGTCAGGTATGTGAAATAGGAGAAACGACAGAGAGAAACTGAGGGGGTAATTTAGGCCTGATCGCTAGGGTGCGTTTTTTTGCCTGCAATAAGGTAGTCAGCGCCTACAGGGGGAGGGGATAAGGGCTGTGCAGCTTTGCGATTGCATGTGCAGAGAGCTGCGCAAACAAAAGATTTTGCAGTCTCTGCACATCCCAGGACTGACTCAGCCGTTGCGATGATCGGGGCCGGAGCTAACGTCAGAAACTCTCCTTCCAAACGCCTGGATCCTTCTGCGTTTTTCCGGACACTCCTGTAAAACGTCAGTTGCCACCCAAAAGCATACTCTTCCTGTCAGTCACCTTGCGATCGCTCGTGCGATCACTTTGTTCGCACCATCCCGTTGCTGCCCGGCGCTTTGGACCGACGCACCTGCGCATTGCGACGCAAGCGCAGTTCAGACCCTATCACCCGCTGTGCGAAAACACACAGCAGCGATCCGTCTGGATTAGGCCCTGAGAACAGATATTTGCACATGCTGCTATAAGTGATATTTGGCGCCTTCCTATAAATGATTTCTGGTGTGCTTTGGATTATACTAGAAAGGACTGGATTCCTTTCTAGTATAATCCAATGTTTGTTACCTTCCCTGGATGTCCTCTCATTACAAGCTTTTGAAGCACAGCATATAGGGGGTAATTCTGAGTTGATCGCAGCAGGAATTTTGTTAGCAGTTGAGCAAAACCATGGTGGTCATTCCGAGTTGTTCGCTATATTGCGATTAGTCGCTTAATGCGCATGCGCAAGGTTCGCAGAGCGCATGCGCTTAGTTATTTTACACATAAGTTAGGTATTTTACTCACGGCATAACAAGGAATTTTCATCGTTCTGGTGATCGTACTGTGATTGACAGGAAGTGGGTGTTTCTGGGCGGAAACTGGCCGTTTTCTGGGCGTGTGCGAAAAAACGCTGGCGTTTCTGGGAAAAACATGTCTGAAGAAACGGGGGAGTGTCTGGGCGAACGCTGGGTGTGTTTGTGACGTCAAACCAGGAACGAAACTGACTGAACTGATCGCAATGGCTGAGTAAGTCGGGAGCTACTCAGAAACTGCTAAGAAATTTCTATTCGCAATTGTGCTAATCTTTCGTTCGCAATTCTGCTAAGCTAAGATACACTCCCAGAGGGCGGCGGCTTAGCGTGTGGAATGCTGCTAAAATAATGATATAACATGTGCCTCCCCTGCAGTGCACATGGTTTTGCCCAAATGCTAAAAAATTTCCTGCTGCGATCAACTTGGAATTACTCCCATGGGCCCTCATTCCGAGTTGTTCGCTCGCTAGCTGCTTTTAGCAGCATTGCACACGCTAGGCCGCAGCCCTCTGGGAGTGTAGCTTAGCTTAGTAGAATAGCGAACGAAAGATTAGCAAAACTGCTACTAAATAATTCTTAGCAGTTTCTGAGTAGCTCCGGACCTACTCACAGATTGCGATCAGCTCAGTCCGTTTAGTTCCTGGTTTGATGTCACAAACACGCCCTGTGTTCTGCCAGCCACTACCCCGTTTCTCCAGACACTCCCGCGTTTTTCCCTGACACGCCTGCGTTTTTTTGCAAACGCCGGGAAAACGATGAGTTGCCGCCCAGAAACGCCCCTTTCCTGTCAATCATTTACCGAACAGCAGTGCGACTGAAAAGCGCAGCAGAAGCCACAGCAAAACTGCTAAGTTTTGTGTTAAATAACTAAGCGCATGCGCCCTGCGTGCCTTGCGCATGCGCAATTTGCAACAAATCGCAGCATAGCGAAAATCAGCAACGAGTGAACAACTCGGAATGACCCCCATGGTTATCTGTGCATCCAAATGCACACGGAATGAGACGCTCACTGTCAGCATCCATAGACACTGAAATACCACTTGGTGCATCTTTAGATGCCACCATTGGTTGCACCATTAAAACTTCCACTTTGGCCTTCTACATGAGTGGTCCAGAATCGTTGTAGGCTACCGCTTTCAATGACGTGACATGCCTGTGACACTCTAATAAGATACATCTCCCTGTGTCTTTTTTGCCACAATCCCCCCGCCCCCTGTTATCTACCAGTCAGAATCCAGGATTGCCCCTTACATTCCTGCTACGATTTGATCTGCGGTTCTTTACAATCAATGGGGGTCATTCCGAGTTGTTCGCTCGTTATTTTTTTCTCGCAACTGAGCCATTAGTCGCTAATGCGCATGCGCAATGTCCGCAGTGCTACTGCGCCAAGTAAATTTGCTATGCAGTTTGGTATTTTACTCACGGCATTACGAGGTTTTTTCTTCGTTCTGGTGATCGTAATGTGATTGACAGGAAGTGGGTGTTTCTGGGCTGAAACTGGCCATTTTATGGGTGTGTGCGAAAAAACGCTACCGTTTCTGGGAAAAACGTGGGAGTGGCTGGAGAAACGGAGGAGTGTCTGGGCGAACGCTGGGTGTGTTTGTGACGTCAAACCAGGAACGAAACTGACTGAACTGATCGCAGATGCCGAGTAAGTCTGGAGCTACTCAGAAACTGCTAAGAAGTGTCTATTCGCAATTCTGCTAATCTTTCGTTCGCAATTTTGATAAGCTAAGATTCACTCCCAGTAGGCGGCGGCTTAGCGTGTGCAAAGCTGCTAAAAGCAGCTTGCGAGCGAACAACTCGGAATGACCTATTGGGACACATGCACTGTGGGATTCAGACACATGCGCAGAATAAGAGACATTGTCCGTTTGCATGAATATCTGCGTTGCGACTCAGAATGAACCCCAAAGGACTGATTCTGTACAGTGGATCTTGGTTAATCCAAGGTTTACAGGACTCCTTTACATCTACATGCCATATATACAGTAGCTGTTCACTCTGATAGAGGTACCTGATTTTACCCCAGTTAGAGATTCGTTCCAATGTAATGGATTTTTATGTGAATGCTTGTACTGGAGATAATGTGCTAGCAGCTTGCTAGTGTCATGTCTGGTTCCTGGGATTTGCCTATAAACCACAGCAATAGCTCCTTTAAACCTAGTACTGTAACTATCTCACCGGATCACAGGCTTTTACATTTGCTCCCTTGTTGGGGAAATTTAGCTTTAATGTAACTGTAATATCTAAAAACTGAACATTGGTTGCACTATAATTAAATGCGCATTTTAAGGTGTAGTCACTTTGGTTGTGATTATTGATGAAATCCTTAAAGATTTAAATAGTTTTGCCTGTCCATCTGCAGCATCTTCAGAAAAGTTAGATATGTGTTTAGCTGATATTAATAAGCCAAATATTATGCACACTTTTATTTTATCACCATATTTTACCTGTGAGAACTGGGCAAATTCTTTATCAGCGAGCATCGGGATGTGGCCCAGGAGCTCGTGGCAGCAGTCACTTATGAAATAAGAGATGGTATATCTTAATTAAACATAATATTTAATTGAGAAACAGCACAATTTTACTATGCTGTATACAATGTATGTAATGCAAGACAAACCAGATTTATGAAATGCTGCGTTTCAATGTTATATCAGTATGTAAACCCGGCGGTTGGGATCATGGCCGTCAGTATACCACAGGTATGCCGGTAGCGGGGCTCTCTGCGCTCATCACGCTGCGGGCACAGTGGCTCGCTGTGCTAGCCACAGGATTTATTATTCCTCTACGGGTGTCATGGACACCCATAGAGGGAGGAAAGCCTGTGGCGACGGGATTCTGGCGTCAGTATTTCCGCGCTAGTCGGAATTCCGGTATCGGCATTGTGGCACATGGGATCCCGACTAGCGGTATGGTGACCGCTTCCCATTATCAGTTATGTAACAATGAATTTACGTAGCACCAGGCAATGACATTTGCTGGGTAGGTTACTCACGGTTCTGGTGAATGCATGGCAGCTGAGGGATGTCTCAGGTATTGGGTACTTGGAAATACTCGGAAAGCTAGACATGCCAGGAAATCTCGAGCAGAGAGCAAACTGATGGCAGGTCTCAGTTTAAACCCTGTTTTTTCTGTATAGAAGAGATAGAAGCTGTTATACAGAGAGACACTGAAGAGCATGTTTAGTGATTTATCTTCCATGCAAGTTCAGGCAAATATTATTATAATTTTTTTAAACGCCAATGTTTTGGATGCAAAAACTAAATAAATGTTTACATTGGTAGATTTAATAATACTTAATATTTTATTATTTTACTAATATTTAAAGGTTTCTAAAGTGCATATACTGTATTTTACAAATGTTTTAGATTTGTTTATATAAGAGATGAGATCAGTCCTATTTCAATTTCAAACTCAGTCAGCCGTAATGGATGTACTATTCTGCAATAATCCGTTAATCCTGCGCCCTTTTATCCACCGCCGATGGCCATTGAAGTCTCAAGCTTTATCATTCTGGGCATGCAGTACTCCATGAAGGTCTAATGTTGCCCATAATACTAATTTTCCATTTGTTTAATTTCACAGATTACATTTTCTTGAAGAGTGTAGGTGTTAGCTACTGTATGTCTATTTATCTATTCATTATTTCTATAGCATAGCATATTGAGACCAACAGGCATTTTATCTGACCCTGCTGATATGCGGAACATACACTCTGAGATATCTCACAATGTATGTCATGTGATATAGGCGTTCCGCCACCAGGGAGGAGGGGAAATGTCTGACGGTCGGCCGTGGTACGATATACACTGTCCGATGCAGCCGACATGACACTTTGAAAATATCAATGCGGAGGAACATTTTGGATGATCCGGCATGCCCGAGGCGGATAGGCCAGATAATTGTAGCATGTACGCCCAGCATAAGAGATACAATTTGGAATAAAGTAATAAAACCCAGTAATTAAACAATAGTGTTTATTAACAGAGAAAGCAGAGAAAAGGGCCCTGCACCCAACTTACCACTCTATAGATGGTAAAAAGCAGGGGATTAACTATAGTTATTGCAAGAGGTGCCACTGCTATGGGGCCCAGAGGATTAGGTAGCCCACCACCCCTCCAGCTTCCAGCTCACATTGGCATCAGTGGCAAATACTAGAGATGAGCGCCGGAAATTTTTCGGGTTTTGTGTTTTGGTTTTGGGTTCGGTTCCGCGGCCGTGTTTTGGGTTCGACCGCGTTTTGGCAAAACCTCACCGAATTTTTTTTGTCGGATTCGGGTGTGTTTTGGATTCGGGTGTTTTTTTCAAAAAACCCTAAAAAACAGCTTAAATCATAGAATTTGGGGGTAATTTTGATCCCAAAGTATTATTAACCTCAAAAAACATAATTTACACTCATTTTCAGCCTATTCTGAACACATCACACCTCACAATATTATTTTTAGTCCTAAAATTTGCACCGAGGTCGCTGTGTGAGTAAGATAAGCGACCCTAGTGGCCGACACAAACACCGGGCCCATCTAGGAGTGGCACTGCAGTGTCACGCAGGATGTCCCTTCCAAAAAACCCTCCCCAAACAGCACATGACGCAAAGAAAAAAAGAGGCGCAATGAGGTAGCTGTGTGAGTAAGATTAGCGACCCTAGTGGCCGACACAAACACCGGGCCCATCTAGGAGTGGCACTGCAGTGTCACGCAGGATGTCCCTTCCAAAAAACCCTCCCCAAACAGCACATGACGCAAAGAAAAAAAGAGGCGCAATGAGGTAGCTGACTGTGTGAGAAAGATAAGCGACCCTAGTGGCCGACACAAACACCGGGCCCATCTAGGAGTGGCACTGCAGTGTCACGCAGGATGTCCCTTCCAAAAAACCCTCCCCAAACAGCACATGACGCAAAGAAAAAAAGAGGCGCAATGAGGTAGCTGACTGTGTGAGAAAGATAAGCGACCCTAGTGGCCGACACAAACACCGGGCCCATCTAGGAGTGGCACTGCAGTGTCACGCAGGATGTCCCTTCCAAAAAACCCTCCCCAAACAGCACATGACGCAAAGAAAAAAAGAGGCGCAATGAGGTAGCTGTGTGAGTAAGATTAGCGACCCTAGTGGCCGACACAAACACCGGGCCCATCTAGGAGTGGCACTGCAGTGTCACGCAGGATGTCCCTTCCAAAAAACCCTCCCCAAACAGCACATGACGCAAAGAAAAAAAGAGGCGCAATGAGGTAGCTGACTGTGTGAGAAAGATAAGCGACCCTAGTGGCCGACACAAACACCGGGCCCATCTAGGAGTGGCACTGCAGTGTCACGCAGGATGTCCCTTCCAAAAAACCCTCCCCAAACAGCACATGACGCAAAGAAAAAAAGAGGCGCAATGAGGTAGCTGTGTGAGAAAGATAAGCGACCCTAGTGGCCGACACAAACACCGGGCCCATCTAGGAGTGGCACTGCAGTGTCACGCAGGATGTCCCTTCCAAAAAACCCTCCCCAAACAGCACATGACGCAAAGAAAAATAAAAGAAAAAAGAGGTGCAAGATGGAATTGTCCTTGGGCCCTTCCCACCCACCCTTATGTTGTATAAACAAAACAGGACATGCACACTTTAACCAACCCATCATTTCAGTGACAGGGTCTGCCACACGACTGTGACTGAAATGACGGGTTGGTTTGGACCCCCACCAAAAAAGAAGCAATTAATCTCTCCTTGCACAAACTGGCTCTACAGAGGCAAGATGTCCACCTCATCATCATCCTCCGATATATCACCGTGTACATCCCCCTCCTCACAGATTATCAATTCGTCCCCACTGGAATCCACCATGTCAGCTCCCTGTGTACTTTGTGGAGGCAATTGCTGCTGGTCAATGTCTCCGCGGAGGAATTGATTATAATTCATTTTAATGAACATCATCTTCTCCACATTTTCTGGATGTAACCTCGTACGCCGATTGCTGACAAGGTGAGCGGCGGCACTAAACACTCTTTCGGAGTACACACTTGTGGGAGGGCAACTTAGGTAGAATAAAGCCAGTTTGTGCAAGGGCCTCCAAATTGCCTCTTTTTCCTGCCAGTATAAGTACGGACTGTGTGACGTGCCTACTTGGATGCGGTCACTCATATAATCCTCCACCATTCTATCAATGGTGATAGAATCATATGCAGTGACAGTAGACGACATGTCCGTAATGGTTGTCAGGTCCTTCAGTCCGGACCAGATGTCAGCATCAGCAGTCGCTCCAGACTGCCCTGCATCACCGCCAGCGGGTGGGCTCGGAATTCTGAGCCTTTTCCTCGCAGCCCCAGTTGCGGGAGAATGTGAAGGAGGAGATGTTGACAGGTCGCGTTCCGCTTGACTTGACAATTTTCTCACCAGCAGGTCTTTGAAACCCAGCAGACTTGTGTGCGCCGGAAAGAGAGATCCAAGGTAGGTTTTAAATCTAGGATCGAGCACGGTGGCCAAAATGTAGTGCTCTGATTTCAACAGATTGACCACCCGTGAATCCTTGTTAAGCGAATTAAGGGCTCCATCCACAAGTCCCACATGCCTAGCGGAATCGCTCTGTCTTAGCTCCTCCTTCAATGTCTCCAGCTTCTTCTGCAAAAGCCTGATGAGGGGAATGACCTGACTCAGGCTGGCAGTGTCTGAACTGACTTCACGTGTGGCAAGTTCAAAAGGTTGCAGAACCTTGCACAACGTTGAAATCATTCTCCACTGCGCTTGAGACAGGTGCATTCCACCTCCTATATCGTGGTCAGTTGTATAGGCTTGAATGGCCTTTTGCTGCTCCTCCAACCTCTGAAGCATATAGAGGGTTGAATTCCACCTCGTTACCACCTCCTGCTTCAGATGATGGCAGGGCAGGTTCAGGCGTTTTTGGTGGTGCTCCAGTCTTCTGTACGTGCTGCCTGTACGCCGAAAGTGTCCCGCAATTTTTCTGGCCACCGACAGCATCTCTTGCACGCCCCTGTCGTTTTTTAAAAAATTCTGCACCACCAAATTCAAGGTATGTGCAAAACATGGGACGTGCTGGAATTTGCCCAGATGTAATGCACGCACAATATTGCTGGCGTTGTCCGATGCCACAAATCCACAGGAGAGTCCAATTGGGGTAAGCCATTCCGCGATGATCTTCCTCAGTTGCCGTAAGAGGTTTTCAGCTGTGTGCGTATTCTGGAAACCGGTGATACAAAGCGTAGCCTGCCTAGGAACGAGTTGGCGTTTGCGAGATGCTGCTACTGGTGCCGCCGCTGCTGTTCTTGCGGCGGGAGTCCATACATCTACCCAGTGGGCTGTCACAGTCATATAGTCCTGACCCTGCCCTGCTCCACTTGTCCACATGTCCGTGGTTAAGTGGACATTGGGTACAGCTGCATTTTTTAGGACACTGGTGACTCTTTTTCTGAGGTCTGTGTACATTTTCGGTATCGCAACCCTAGAGAAATGGAACCTAGATGGTATTTGGTACCGGGGACACAGTACCTCCAACAAGTCTTTAGTTGGCTCTGCAGTAATGATGGATACCGGAACCACGTTTCTCACCACCCAGGATGTCAAGGCCTCAGTTATCCGCTTTGCAGTAGGATGACTGCTGTGATATTTAATCTTCCTCGCAAATGACTGTTGGACAGTCAATTGCTTGGTGGAAGTAGTAAAAGTGGTCTTACGACTTCCTCTCTGGGATGACCATCGACTCCCAGCAGCAACAACAGCAGCGCCAGCAGCAGTAGGCGTTACACGCAAGGATGCATCGGAGGAATCCCAGGCAGGAGAGGAATCGTCAGAATTGCCAGTGACATGGCCTGCAGGACTATTGGCATTCCTGGGGAAGGAGGAAATTGACACTGAGGGAGTTGGTGGGGTGGTTTGCGTGAGCTTGGTTACAAGAGGAAGGGATTTACTGGTCAGTGGAGTGCTTCCGCTGTCACCCAAAGTTTTTGAACTTGTCACTGACTTATTATGAATGCGCTGCAGGTGACGTATAAGGGAGGATGTTCCGAGGTGGTTAACGTCCTTACCCCTACTTATTACAGCTTGACAAAGGGAACACACGGCTTGACACCTGTTGTCCGCATTTCTGGTGAAATACCTCCACACCGAAGAGCTGATTTTTTTGGTATTTTCACCTGGCATGTCAACGGCCATATTCGTCCCACGGACAACAGGTGTCTCCCCGGGTGCCTGACTTAAACAAACCACCTCACCATCAGAATCCTCCTTGTCAATTTCCTCCCCAGCGCCAGCAACACCCATATCCTCCTCATCCTGGTGGACTTCAACACTGACATCTTCAATCTCACTATCAGGAACTGGACTGCGGGTGCTCCTTCCAGCACTTGCAGGGGGCGTGCAAATGGTGGAAGGCGCATGCTCTTCACATCCAGTGTTGGGAAGGTCAGGCATCGCAACCGACACAATTGGACTCTCCTTGTGGATTTGGGATTTCGAAGAACGCACAGTTCTTTGCTGTGCTTTTGCCAGCTTGAGTCGTTTCATTTTTCTAGCGAGAGGCTGAGTGCTTCCATCCTCATGTGAAGCTGAACCACTAGCCATGAACATAGGCCAGGGCCTCAGCCGTTCCTTGCCACTCCGTGTGGTAAATGGCATATTGGCAAGTTTACGCTTCTCCTCCGACAATTTTAGTTTAGGTTTTGGAGTCCTTTTTTTTCTGATATTTGGTGTTTTGGATTTGACATGCTCTGTACTATGACATTGGGCATCGGCCTTGGCAGACGACGTTGCTGGCATTTCATCGTCTCGGCCATGACTAGTGGCAGCAGCTTCAGCACGAGGTGGAAGTGGATCTTGATCTTTCCCTAATTTTGGAACCTCAACTTTTTTGTTCTCCATATTTTATAGGCAGAACTAAAAGGCACCTCAGGTAAACAATGGAGATGGATGGATTGGATACTAGTATACAATTATGGACGGACTGCCACGGTTAGGTGGTATAAAAAAACCACGGTTAGGTGGTATATATTATAATAATAATACAATTATGGATGGACGGACTGCCTGCCGACTGCCGACACAGAGGTAGCCACAGCCGTGAACTACCGCACTGTACACTGGTTGATAAAGAGATAGTAGTATACTCGTAACAACTAGTATGACACTATGACGACGGTATAAAGAAAGAAAAAAAAATACCACGGTTAGGTGGTATATATTATAATAATAATACAATTATGGATGGACGGACTGCCTGCCGACTGCCGACACAGAGGTAGCCACAGCCGTGAACTACCGCACTGTACACTGGTTGATAAAGAGATAGTAGTATACTCGTAACAACTAGTATGACACTATGACGACGGTATAAAGAATGAAAAAAAAACCACGGTTAGGTGGTATATATTATAATAATAATACAATTATGGATGGACGGACTGCCTGCCGACTGCCGACACAGCCGTGAACTACCGCACTGTACACTGGTTGATAAAGAGATAGTAGTATACTCGTAACAACTAGTATGACACTATGACGACGGTATAAAGAATGAAAAAAAAACCACGGTTAGGTGGTATATATTATAATAATAATACAATTATGGATGGACGGACTGCCTGCCGACTGCCGACACAGAGGTAGCCACAGCCGTGAACTACCGCACTGTACACTGGTTGATAAAGAGATAGTAGTATACTCGTAACAACTAGTATGACACTATGACGACGGTATAAAGAATGAAAAAAAAACCACGGTTAGGTGGTATATATTATAATAATAATACAATTATGGATGGACGGACTGCCTGCCGACTGCCGACACAGAGGTAGCCACAGCCGTGAACTACCGCACTGTACACTGGTTGATAAAGAGATAGTAGTATACTCGTAACAACTAGTATGACACTATGACGACGGTATAAAGAAAGAAAAAAAAATACCACAGTTAGGTGGTATATATTATAATAATAATACAATTATGGATGGACGGACTGCCTGCCGACTGCCGACACAGAGGTAGCCACAGCCGTGAACTACCGCACTGTACACTGGTTGATAAAGAGATAGTAGTATACTCGTAACAACTAGTATGACACTATGACGACGGTATAAAGAATGAAAAAAAAACCACGGTTAGGTGGTATATATTATAATAATAATACAATTATGGATGGACGGACTGCCTGCCGACTGCCGACACAGAGGTAGCCACAGCCGTGAACTACCGCACTGTACACTGGTTGATAAAGAGATAGTAGTATACTCGTAACAACTAGTATGACACTATGACGACGGTATAAAGAATGAAAAAAAACCACGGTTAGGTGGTATATATTATAATAATAATACAATTATGGATGGACGGACTGCCTGCCGACTGCCGACACAGAGGTAGCCACAGCCGTGAACTACCGCACTGTACACTGGTTGATAAAGAGATAGTAGTATACTCGTAACAACTAGTATGACACTATGACGACGGTATAAAGAATGAAAAAAAAACCACGGTTAGGTGGTATATATTATAATAATAATACAATTATGGATGGACGGACTGCCTGCCGACTGCCGACACAGAGGTAGCCACAGCCGTGAACTACCGCACTGTACACTGGTTGATAAAGAGATAGTAGTATACTCGTAACAACTAGTATGACACTATGACGACGGTATAAAGAATGAAAAAAAAACCACGGTTAGGTGGTATATATTATAATAATAATACAATTATGGATGGACGGACTGCCTGCCGACTGCCGACACAGAGGTAGCCACAGCCGTGAACTACCGCACTGTACACTGGTTGATAAAGAGATAGTAGTATACTCGTAACAACTAGTATGACACTATGACGACGGTATAAAGAATGAAAAAAAAACCACGGTTAGGTGGTATATATTATAATAATAATACAATTATGGATGGACGGACTGCCTGCCGACTGCCGACACAGAGGTAGCCACAGCCGTGAACTACCGCACTGTACACTGGTTGATAAAGAGATAGTAGTATACTCGTAACAACTAGTATGACACTATGACGACGGTATAAAGAATGAAAAAAAAACCACGGTTAGGTGGTATATATTATAATAATAATACAATTATGGATGGACGGACTGCCTGCCGACTGCCGACACAGAGGTAGCCACAGCCGTGAACTACCGCACTGTACACTGGTTGATAAAGAGATAGTAGTATACTCGTAACAACTAGTATGACACTATGACGACGGTATAAAGAATGAAAAAAAAACCACGGTTAGGTGGTATATATTATAATAATAATACAATTATGGATGGACGGACTGCCTGCCGACTGCCGACACAGAGGTAGCCACAGCCGTGAACTACCGCACTGTACACTGGTTGATAAAGAGATAGTAGTATACTCGTAACAACTAGTATGACACTATGACGACGGTATAAAGAAAGAAAAAAAAATACCACAGTTAGGTGGTATATATTATAATAATAATACAATTATGGATGGACGGACTGCCTGCCGACTGCCGACACAGAGGTAGCCACAGCCGTGAACTACCGCACTGTACACTGGTTGATAAAGAGATAGTAGTATACTCGTAACAACTAGTATGACACTATGACGACGGTATAAAGAATGAAAAAAAAACCACGGTTAGGTGGTATATATTATAATAATAATACAATTATGGATGGACGGACTGCCTGCCGACTGCCGACACAGAGGTAGCCACAGCCGTGAACTACCGCACTGTACACTGGTTGATAAAGAGATAGTAGTATACTCGTAACAACTAGTATGACACTATGACGACGGTATAAAGAATGAAAAAAAAACCACGGTTAGGTGGTATATATTATAATAATAATACAATTATGGATGGACGGACTGCCTGCCGACTGCTGACACAGAGGTAGCCACAGCTGTGAACTACCGCACTGTACACTGGTTGATAAAGAGATAGTAGTATACTCGTAACAACTAGTATGACACTATGACGACGGTATAAAGAAAGAAAAAAAAATACCACGGTTAGGTGGTATATATTATAATAATAATACAATTATGGATGGACGGACTGCCTGCCGACTGCCGACACAGAGGTAGCCACAGCCGTGAACTACCGCACTGTACACTGGTTGATAAAGAGATAGTAGTATACTCGTAACAACTAGTATGACACTATGACGACGGTATAAAGAATGAAAAAAAAACCACGGTTAGGTGGTATATATTATAATAATAATACAATTATGGATGGACGGACTGCCTGCCGACTGCCGACACAGAGGTAGCCACAGCCGTGAACTACCGCACTGTACACTGGTTGATAAAGAGATAGTAGTATACTCGTAACAACTAGTATGACACTATGACGACGGTATAAAGAATGAAAAAAAAACCACGGTTAGGTGGTATATATTATAATAATAATACAATTATGGATGGACGGACTGCCTGCCGACTGCCGACACAGAGGTAGCCACAGCCGTGAACTACCGCACTGTACACTGGTTGATAAAGAGATAGTAGTATACTCGTAACAACTAGTATGACACTATGACGACGGTATAAAGAATGAAAAAAAAACCACGGTTAGGTGGTATATATTATAATAATAATACAATTATGGATGGACGGACTGCCTGCCGACTGCCGACACAGAGGTAGCCACAGCCGTGAACTACCGCACTGTACACTGGTTGATAAAGAGATAGTAGTATACTCGTAACAACTAGTATGACACTATGACGACGGTATAAAGAATGAAAAAAAAACCACGGTTAGGTGGTATATATTATAATAATAATACAATTATGGATGGACGGACTGCCTGCCGACTGCCGACACAGAGGTAGCCACAGCCGTGAACTACCGCACTGTACACTGGTTGATAAAGAGATAGTAGTATACTCGTAACAACTAGTATGACACTATGACGACGGTATAAAGAAAGAAAAAAAAATACCACAGTTAGGTGGTATATATTATAATAATAATACAATTATGGATGGACGGACTGCCTGCCGACTGCCGACACAGAGGTAGCCACAGCCGTGAACTACCGCACTGTACACTGGTTGATAAAGAGATAGTAGTATACTCGTAACAACTAGTATGACACTATGACGACGGTATAAAGAATGAAAAAAAAACCACGGTTAGGTGGTATATATTATAATAATAATACAATTATGGATGGACGGACTGCCTGCCGACTGCCGACACAGAGGTAGCCACAGCCGTGAACTACCGCACTGTACACTGGTTGATAAAGAGATAGTAGTATACTCGTAACAACTAGTATGACACTATGACGACGGTATAAAGAATGAAAAAAAAACCACGGTTAGGTGGTATATATTATAATAATAATACAATTATGGATGGACGGACTGCCTGCCGACTGCCGACACAGAGGTAGCCACAGCCGTGAACTACCGCACTGTACACTGGTTGATAAAGAGATAGTAGTATACTCGTAACAACTAGTATGACACTATGACGACGGTATAAAGAATGAAAAAAAAACCACGGTTAGGTGGTATATATTATAATAATAATACAATTATGGATGGACGGACTGCCTGCCGACTGCCGACACAGAGGTAGCCACAGCCGTGAACTACCGCACTGTACACTGGTTGATAAAGAGATAGTAGTATACTCGTAACAACTAGTATGACACTATGACGACGGTATAAAGAATGAAAAAAAAAACACGGTTAGGTGGTATATATTATAATAATAATACAATTATGGATGGACGGACTGCCTGCCGACTGCCGACACAGAGGTAGCCACAGCCGTGAACTACCGCACTGTACACTGGTTGATAAAGAGATAGTAGTATACTCGTAACAACTAGTATGACACTATGACGACGGTATAAAGAATGAAAAAAAAACCACGGTTAGGTGGTATATATTATAATAATAATACAATTATGGATGGACGGACTGCCTGCCGACTGCCGACACAGAGGTAGCCACAGCCGTGAACTACCGCACTGTACACTGGTTGATAAAGAGATAGTAGTATACTCGTAACAACTAGTATGACACTATGACGGTATAAAGAATGAAAAAAAAACCACGGTTAGGTGGTATATATTATAATAATAATACAATTATGGATGGACGGACTGCCTGCCGACTGCCGACACAGAGGTAGCCACAGCCGTGAACTACCGCACTGTACACTGGTTGATAAAGAGATAGTAGTATACTCGTAACAACTAGTATGACACTATGACGACGGTATAAAGAAAGAAAAAAAAATACCACAGTTAGGTGGTATATATTATAATAATAATACAATTATGGATGGACGGACTGCCTGCCGACTGCCGACACAGAGGTAGCCACAGCCGTGAACTACCGCACTGTACACTGGTTGATAAAGAGATAGTAGTATACTCGTAACAACTAGTATGACACTATGACGACGGTATAAAGAATGAAAAAAAAACCACGGTTAGGTGGTATATATTATAATAATAATACAATTATGGATGGACGGACTGCCTGCCGACTGCCGACACAGAGGTAGCCACAGCCGTGAACTACCGCACTGTACACTGGTTGATAAAGAGATAGTAGTATACTCGTAACAACTAGTATGACACTATGACGACGGTATAAAGAATGAAAAAAAAACCACGGTTAGGTGGTATATATTATAATAATAATACAATTATGGATGGACGGACTGCCTGCCGACTGCCGACACAGAGGTAGCCACAGCCGTGAACTACCGCACTGTACACTGGTTGATAAAGAGATAGTAGTATACTCGTAACAACTAGTATGACACTATGACGGTATAAAGAATGAAAAAAAAACCACGGTTAGGTGGTATATATTATAATAATAATACAATTATGGATGGACGGACTGCCTGCCGACTGCCGACACAGAGGTAGCCACAGCCGTGAACTACCGCACTGTACACTGGTTGATAAAGAGATAGTAGTATACTCGTAACAACTAGTATGACACTATGACGACGGTATAAAGAAAGAAAAAAAAATACCACGGTTAGGTGGTATATATTGTAATACAATTATGGATGGACGGACTGCCTGCCGAGTTCCGACTGCCGACACAGAGGTAGCCACAGCCGTGAACTACCGCACTGTACTGTGTCTGCTGCTAATATAGACTGGTTGATAAAGAGATAGTATACAATACATACAACAATATACTAGTATACTGGTGGTCAGGCACTGGTCACCACTAGTCACACTGGCAGTGGCACTCCTGCAGCAAAAGTGTGCACTGTTTAATTTTAAATTAATATAATATTATGTACTCCTGGGGGCTCCTGCTATAACAACCTGCAGTGCTCCCCAGTCTCCCCCACAATTATTATAAGCTTTGCCTTTTATACATTGATGTGCAGCACACTGGGCTGAGCTGAGTGCACACAGACTGAGTCACACTGTGTGACTGGCTGCTGCTGTGTATCGTTTTTTTTCAGGCAGAGAACGGATATAGCAGAGAACGGATATATTATATTAAAATAAATAAAAGTTAACTAACAACAACTGCACTGGTCACTGTGGTAAACTCTGTCTGACTCTGCACAATCTCTCTCTCTCTTCTAATCTAATTTCTAATGGAGAGGACGCCAGCCACGTCCTCTCCCTATCAATCTCAATGCACGTGTGAAAATGGCGGCGACGCGCGGCTCCTTATATAGAATCCGAGTCTCGCGAGAATCCGACAGCGTCATGATGACGTTCGGGCGCGCTCGGGTTAACCGAGCAAGGCGGGAGGATCCGAGTCTGCTCGGACCCGTGAAAAAAAACATGAAGTTCGTGCGGGTTCGGTTTCAGAGAAACCGAACCCGCTCATCTCTAGCAAATACTGCTGGGAGATACAGTCCTAGCTTTTCTCATTTCTACTGGTGGCTCCTTCGTGTGTCTCTCCCCTGATTGACATGATTATATCAGTGTCAGTGAGTAGGAGGCACCAGCTAAATTGCAACCAGTCCATAAGGTAACTTAAAACATAGGGAATGCATAGGTTTAGAGATAGCATGGGGGCTGCATACCATGGGGGCATTACTATACTATATATGGGACATACTATGTGGCATAAAATGTAATAAGGCATTACTATGGAGCATACATATTGGATATTATAATATGGTGTAACGACTGTGATATAATATGATGATTATATGAAGGGATGTAAACACTAAGAAGGGACTTGAGGATAGTAATGCATTTATGTGATAGGTATTAGGCATGCCCACTCAGAAGGCGCTCTGTAGAGAGAGATGTTGCTGTGGAGGCAGTGCCGTAACTAGACATTTTAGCGATGTGTGCAAGAAACAGCATTGGCGCCCCCCCATCCACAACAGAGGCAGAGCTTCAAAACTATAGGGGTGTGGCTTCATGGTGAAGGGGTGTGGCCACAAAATAATAACAGTTCATATTACGCTGCACAGTAGTCTCCATTATTCATATTACGCCGAACAGTAGCGCCACTACACCAGGTAGAGACCGTTTTACACATTACGGCAGACAGCATCCCCTTTTTAGCACATATTACGGCAGACAACGTCCTCTTTTTTACACATTATGGCAGACAGCGTCCCCTTTTTACACATTACAGCAGACAGCGCCCCCCTTTTTACACATTACGTCAGACAGCGTCCTGTTTTTACACATTACGGCAGACAGTCCCACTTTTTACACATTACGGCAGACAGCGTCCCCCTTTTTACACATTACGACAGACAGAGTCCCCATTTTACACAGTACGGCAGACACTGTCCCTCTTTTTTACACAGAACGGCAGACAATGTCCCTCTTTTTATACAGTACGGCAGACCGTGTCCCTCTTTTTACACATTACAACAGACAGAGTCCCCATTTTACACATTACAGCAGAGTCCCCATTTTACACATTACAGCAGAGTCCCCATTTTACACAGTACGGCAGAGTCCCCATTTTACACAGTACAGCAGACAGTGTTCCTCTATTTTACACAGTACGGCAGACAGTGTCCCTCTTTTTACACATTACGGCAGACAGAGTCCCCATTTTACACATTACAGTAGAGTCCCCATTTCCCCATTTTACACAGTACGGCAGACAGTGTCCCTCTTTTTTACACAGTATGGCAGACAGTGTCCCTCTTTTTTACATAGTACGGCAGTGTCCCTCTTTTTATACAGTATGGCAGACAGTGTCCCTCTTTTTATACAGTACGACAGACAGAGTCCCCATTTGACGCATTACAGCAGAATCCCCATTTTACACATTACAGCCCCTGGCACTCACCCCTGTCAGTCCCCTCTCTTCTCTCGCCTGATCCTCCTCATGGCTGCTGCCGCTGCCGGACCGCCTCTGCGTTCAGGAGCCGCTGCTGGACCTGCCTCTGCCGGCGTGTCAGGCGGCAGGAGCCGGAGAGTGGATGCGGAATCCGTGCACCCGGGGAGCAACAAAGCGGGAGCCGGGCAGTGGGGAATCAGGTGGCGGGAGCCGGGCAACAGGGGACAGGAGGCGGGAGCCGGGCAGTGGAACTTGATGATCAAGAGGCGGGAGCCAGGCAGCTGGGGACAGGTAGCGGGAGCCGGGCAGCGGGGAATCAGGAGGCAGTAGCCGGGCAACAGGGGACAGGAGGCGGGAGCCGGGCAGTGGAACTTAAAGATCTGGAGGCAGGAGCTTGGCACAGAGGGATCAGGAGGCGGGGGTCACAGACGGGCACACTCACACTGACTGCAAACATCACCTCCCCTTTAGATGTTGGCTGCGGCTGCTGCACACAGTACAGGCGGCATTGTAATGAGTTAGTCTGACTCATTACAATGCCGCAGACTTTGGGGTTGCGGGCAGTTGCGCCCTCAGGGTGACAGCGCTGTGTGCCAGGCACACCTGGCACACACGTTGTTGCGGCCCTGTGTGGGGGCCACAAAGTTCTAGTTATGTGACTGTTGAAAAAGTTTTTTTAGGGAAATAGTATTTTCCTCTCATTGACTGACACATAAGACAAGTGCAATTTAATGGTGGCCCCCTAATAAGAGGTATTAGAAATGACAAATTTAAATTTCTTCCCTGCTTGAGTATGGATGGGAAGAAGCAACTTTCTCCTACAGTATATCACTGATGACTTATCCATAGGAGAGCCTTCACATCCTGCACCAACATAAAATGCAACTTTGGCCACCTGATTCATATCTGTTGAGCATGGTTAAGGAGAAAATCTACCTACCTTTTAAAAAATCGGACACGTCCTGAAGCTGAGGTATAGAATTTTCTGTAAATCCACAGTATTTTTCCAGCTGTTGAAAAGCTTCTAAGTATTGCTTGCAAGCATAACTTGGGTAGAGGCTGCTGAGAGATTTGTAGACTTGACTCCTAAAAGTGTAATAATCTTGTTTAAGATTTTACCACTAGCACAAGCTACATTTAAAACAAAAATGTTATTGACCTCAGGGGGGATGCACTGTAGGTTACACTATGTACACAGTGACTGTCAGCCATATTGGTGATTTGTGCTGTGTCACTACACATGGAGAATGCAGATCTGACAGCTGTAAATAAATCATGTCTATAGTAAATGTAATCACACTGTGTATATGACACATTTTTATAAAATTTGAAAAAAAGAACAAGCTCTCTTTCTTGCTCACAGAGAAGTGTGCATTAATTAGAGATGTGCGGCGGGCACTTTTCGTGTTTTGTGTTTTGGTTCTAATTCCACTTTCGTGTTTTGGTTTTGGTTTTGGATCTGGATGATTTAAAAAAAAAACCACATAAAAACAGCTAAAATCACAGAATTTGGGGGTAATTTTGCTCCTACGATATTATTAACCTCAATAACATTAATTTCGACTCATTTACAGTCTATTCTGAACACCTCACAATATTATTTTTAGGCCAAAAGGTTGCACCGAGGTAGCTGGGTCACTAAGCTAAGCGACACAAGTGGACAACACAAACACCTGGCCCATCTTGGAGTGGCACTGCAGTGTCAGACAGGAGGGCAGACATAAAAAAGGCCCCAAACAGCACATCATGCAAAGAAGAAAAATATTTGCAATGAGGTAGTTGTATAACTAAGTCAAGCGACACAAACAATTGGCCCATCTAAGAGTGCACTGCAGTGGCAGACAGGAGGGCAGATATAAATTAAAAAAAAGGCCCCAAACAGCACATCATGCAAAGAAGAAAAAGATTTGCAATAAGGTAATTGTATGACTAAGCCAAGCGACACACACAATTGGCCCTTCTAGGCGTGGCACTGCACTGGCAGACAGGAGGGCAGATTTCAAAAAAAGGCCCCTAACAGCACACGATGCACAGAAAAAAAAGGTTCACCGAGGTTGCTGTATGACTAAGCTAAGCGACACAACCACCTGGCTCATCTAGTAGTGTCACGCAGTGGCTGAATGTCGAGAGTGGGCCGCAATTGTTCGGTCCACTGACAGCATCTCCAGCACGCTCCAGTCACTTTTAAAAAAATCTGCAATTGGTGGACTTATACGGCAGTACCCCAGGACTAATACAGCAGTACCCCTGGACTCATACGGCAGTGTCACACAGGATGGCACTTTTCAAAAACTAGGCCCCATACAGCACCTCATGCAAAGATGCCGAAGAGGTGTAATAAGGTAGCTGTATGACTAAGCCAAGCGACACAAACAATTCCAACTGGAATTATACGTCCAAATCACTGGAATTAATTGGCAAGATCACTGTAATTAATAATTACAAATCACTGACATTAATTGGCAAAATCACTGTAATTATACGTCCAAATCACTGGAATTAAATGGCAAAATCTCGCTATCGCCTGCCTAGTGAAGTGGAATCTAGATGGGATTTGGTACCAGGGACACAATACCTAAATCATTTGTCTAAATACCACTGCACTAATGGCGGATACCGGGCACACGTCTAACACCAACATAAGTGTCAAGGCCTCAGTTATGAGGGCTTCCATCGTCATGTGAAGCTGAACCACTAGTCATGAACATATGAACATAGGCCAGGGCCTCAGCTGTTCCTTGCCACTCCGTGTCGTAAATGGCATATTGGCAAGTTTACGTTTCTCCTCAGACCATTTCAATTTCTTTTTTTGGGTCTTTTTACTAAACATTGGCTTTTTGGATTTTGGCAGACAACGTTGATGGCATTTCATTGTCTATGTAATGGCTAGTGGCAGCAGCTTCAGCACTAGGAGGAAGTGGTTCTTCTTGATTTTTCCCTAATTTATCCTCAAAATTTTTGTTCTCCATTATTTTTTGGGAGTTATATGAGACAATGGGGGTAATTCTGAGTTGATCGCAGCAGGATCTTTGTTAGCAGTTGGGCAAAACCATGTGCACTGCAGGGGAGGCAGATATAACATGTGCAGAGAGAGTTAGATTTGGGTGTGGTGTGTTCAAACTGCAATCTAAATTGCAGTGTAAAAATAAAGCAGCCAGTATTTACCCTGCACAGAAACAATATAACCCACCCAAATCTAACTCTCTCTGCAAATGTTATATCTACACCCCCCCCCCCCCTCCCCCTGCAGTGCACATGGTTTTGCCCAGTTGCTAACAAACTTGCTGCTGCGATCAACTCGGAATTACCCCCATTATGCGGCACAGGAATGACTGGTATGACTGATGGACAGGACACTACCACTGGTCTGATGCAGCCCAACAGGTTGTTATAATTGTTATACTGCAGCAGTGGATATATGGCAGCAGCGTATATCGTCACTGGAATTACTGATGACACAGGACACTACCACTGGTCTGATGCAGCCCAAAAGGTTGTTATAATTGTTATACTGCAGCAGTGGACATATAGCAGCAACGTATATCGTCACTGGAATAACTGATGACACAGGACACTACCACTGGTCTGATGCAGCCCAACAGGTTGTTATAATTGTTATACTGCAGCAGTAGATATATAGCAGCAGCGTATATCATCACTGGAATTACTGATGACACAGGACACTACCACTGGTCTGATGCAGCCCAACAGGTTGTTATAATTGTTATACTGCAGCAGTGGATATATAGCAGCAGCGTATATCGTCACTGGAATTACTGATGACACAGGACACTACCACTGGTCTGATGCAGCCCAACAGGTTGTTATAATTTTTATACTGCAGCAGTGGATATATAGCAGCAGCGTATATCGTCACTGGAATTACTGATGACACAGGACACTACCACTGGTCTGATGCAGCCCAACAGGTTGTTATAATTGTTATACTGCAGCAGTGGATATATAGCAGCAGCGTATATCATCACTGGAATTACTGATGACACAGGACACTACCACTGGTCTGATGCAGCCCAACAGGTTGTTATAATTGTAATACTGCAGCAGTGGACATATAGCAGCAACGTATATCGTCACTGGAATTACTGATGACACAGGACACTACCACTGGTCTGATGCAGCCCAACAGGTTGTTATAATTGTTATACTGCAGCAGTGGACATATAGCAGCAACGTATATCATCACTGGAATTTCTGATGACACAGGACACTACCACTGGTCTGATGCAGCCCAACAGGTTGTTATAATTGTTATACTGCAGCAGTGGATATATAGCAGCAGCGTATATCGTCACTGGAATTACTGATGACACAGGACACTACCACTGGTCTGATGCAGCCCAACAGGTTGTTATAATTGTTATACTGCAGTAGTGGACATATAACAGCAGTGTATATCGTCACTGGAATTACTGATGACACAGGACACTACCACTGGTCTGCACAACCAGGGCCGTCTTAACAGCAGTGTAGGCCCCTGGGCACAGCAATGCACAGGCCCCCCTACCCATCCTCCAGCAGTAGGGGTGGGGGGTGCTTCCAATGGCAGCTTTGATGTCCCGCGGGCAGTAGGTGTTGTTCTATCTTCTGCTCAGCATGTAGGACCTGGATCAGTAATTTCTGCTAATTCTTCCTTTACTGCACAGATGGGGCTAAACTGTAGAAGGGGACATTGGGCTGAATGAAGAAGCCCTGGTAAATGACTTTCAGGGTGGTAGGGGGTGTTTAATATGTAGGGGAGGGGTGGATAGTAGAGTGGCTTTAATATTTATAATTTTCCGGTGGGAGGGCAGCTTGCTTGACTGCAGATATCTCAAGTTCCTGAAAATGTATTTCTTAGCTTTGAATGGTATAATAAACTAGAGAGTCCCACCTTTCAGGAGGGACTGGGGACCTGTGGATCAGAGTCCAGGAGCCAGAGCAATTTCCCAATGAAAATCTAAAACTGCATATTAGGCGTGTGGAGCTGGAGCAGAGACCAGCTGCTTGAAGGCTGATATCTCTGGTTTTGGGCATAATAGAGACAAGCTTCCAGTGTCCACCAAAAGGGGAGAGTCACAGCTTTTGGATTATACCCTTATAAAAACTCTAAGTCAAACAGAACCTGAGATATCTGGCTGGGAATAGCAATTAACAGGCTTGGACGGCAACCACCGCTTTCAAATCGGATATCTCTGATGCCCCATGGTCGATTTTCAAAAATCTGGTACCGCTGGAAAGAGGGGACCCTCAGCTATCAGACTAGGGCCCTTATAGTCCTGGGGCCCTTGGGCAAGAGCCCATTGAGCCCATACGAAAAGACAGCCATGTGCACAACACAGCACTACTTTATACAGCTACACTGGATATATGGCAACAGAGAACACCAACACTGTGAATGGCAGGACTGATGCAGCACAATACACTGACTACACTGGACTTGGCTGCACAACACAGTAGCACTTTACAGCTTCACTGGATATATGGCAGCAGAGAACACCAACACTATGACTGGCTGGACTGATACAGCACAATACACTGACTACACTGGACTGGTCTGCACAACACAGCACCACTTTACAGCTACACTGGATATATGGCAGCAGAGGACACCAACACTGTGACTGCCTGGACTGATGCAGCACAATACACTGAGTGACTACACTGGACTGGACTGAGCAGCACAACACTTGCCACCCCACTTTCCAGCCCCAACACACAGACACTGAACACTGGGGACCCGTCCTCTCTATACACTCTCTGAGACTGGAGTAAAAATGGCAGGGACGTGCAGCTCCTTATATGGAATACAAATCTCGTGAGAATCCGACAGCGGGATGATGACGTTTTGCCGCGTTCGAGTTTCCGAGTCAGGAGGAAAAATACGAGCCTGACTCGGATCCGGGCTCGAGACGTGAAGTTCGGTAGGGTTCGGTTCTCTGAGAACCAAACCCGCTCATCTCTATTAATAATATGTTTACTACAGGTAATGGGGGAGATGTCTCAAACCTTGAAGAGAGATATAGAGGAGAGAGATAATGTACCAACAAATCAGCTTTTAAGTGTCATTATACAAGCTGTGTTTGTAAAATGCCAGTTGAAGCTGATTGGTTGGTACTTCTCTCTCCTATTTATCTCTCTCCAATGTTTGATGCATCTCCCCCCTGGTCTCTGTTTTCATAGCCTTTCACAATGCATTGCATTATGTGTCTTCAACATGTTATGCAATTAACACTAACTGTCAATGGGGGTCATTCCGACCCGATAGCACGCTGCGCTTCTTCGCAGTCATGCGATCGGGTCGGAACTGCACATGCACGGCGCTGCATTGCGCAGGCACGTCATTGCCCGGCAACAGCCATCGACAGGCAGCGACACCGCTAGCAAAGGAAGCGGTCACAGCGGCGACCGCAAGAAGATTGACAGGATGAAGGCGGATCTTGGCGGCAACTCACCGTTTTTGGGGAGTGGTGCGTCCAACGCAGACGTGTCCAGGTGTTTGGAGGGCGGATGTCTAATGTCTATTCCAGGACCTGCATCGCTGGATCGATCGCACAGGGTAAGTAAGTCTTACCCTGATCTTCTTTTACAGGAAACGTTTTTTTTGCATAGCAGGGCTGTACAAGCGTTCTCATACCTGTTATGCAGAAATACACTCCCCCATAGGCGGCGTCTAGTTGATCGCATGGGCAGCAAAAAGTTGCTACGTGCGATCATCTCGGAATGACCCCCCATGTACAATACACAGTTTACCCAGCATGCATGTGGGTGGTACCACAGCAATTACCTCTGAATTCCTTCATTTTTGATTGCAAAGGCTAAATTTTGAAATTTACCAAGCGGAGCTTGACCCTCATAGATAAAGTGAACTTCTGCTGTGGAAAGTGGTTAGACGCCGGTACAATTATTTTTTAACATATTCCTCAATGTTTCATCCTTGGCTTACCAAGTGGCGGTTTCTTCAGCTGTGTATTCAACTCTTGGCAAAGCATCTCCACTAAAACAAACAGATTGACATGATATGAATTCTCCAGTTATTTCATAGCTCACACCCTACACCAAGTTTCTACATCATGACCAGTACTGCCCATACACTTTTCTAAGACATTATACATTTAATATACCCAGGCAGCATGGTGGCATGTTTGTTAGCATCACTGCCTCACTGCACCAAGGTCATGGTAACAGTTCCCATTCTGTATGTTCTTCTTGTATTAGCGTGAGCTTCCTGTGGTAGCCAACCAGCTCCTAACGGTCATTGTTCAAACCTAGCCTGTAACATGGCAGTTAGGAGCTGAGGCTGGTACTTTATCACTGTGAAATGTATTACTTTTCTAATGCTAATGCCCTTATTTATCAATGAGTGATGAATATCACTGTGAGTGATACATTGCACAAGCCAATCAGCTCCTAACTGCCATATTACAGGCTGTGTTTGAAAAATGACAGGAGCAGATTGGCTGGTGAAATTTATCACTTATTGATATATAAGGGTATTAATATCTGCGTCTGTTTGGGAATCTAGATTATAAACTCCAATGTGGAAGAGACCAAAATAAATGTATAATGATATCTCTGTCCAGTGCTGTATAAATATACAATACTGAAAATATCTGCATAATGCTTGAGTGCTCTCAGAGCAAAGTATAGGTGCATTCTGATATTACACAGGCAGGCTAGTAAGGATGGACAGCTGGTAGTGGTTACTGTTTGACTGCTCTGCACTGCTTTGGAAATCCAGGAAAGTTAACTTGCCCTGAAAAACATGGCCAACTATAACCTCACACTAGCACAGTAATAAATCAAGGTTCATTCTGCGAGAACTACTTCATAGCTATTAAAATAGTTATTCTTGTTTTCTAATATATTATTTGTTCTTCTGGTATGAGTTCATTTTTGCTCTTATGTAAAGATATAAATATTACTGTAACTATGTGGAATGTGCAGTAGCATTGTTTATGCCTAAACATCATCCACGTAACAGATGTCCCAGTGGTACATATCACACAGACAGTACGCTCTGAATGCATATGATGTGACACAATTCTGACCAGACAGGCAATACTCATACTCACATTGACTAGACATACTATACAGATTTAGAAACCACCTGTGTCAGATAAACTGCACTAACTTCAGCGCTTCACTCTCTGAATGGAATAAACATCTGACTTGAACTCACATAAGGAATTGCAATTGTATTATAAAGTATATGGAGCTATAAATGGAATATTGGTTATACACAGCTAAAAGTAGAGTTAAGGTGGGTACACACTGATACATATATCTGCAGATCAATTGATCTGCAGATATATCTATGGACGGATCGGGCAGTGTGATGTGCATACACACTGCCCGATCCGTCGGGGACTGACGTCATGAACTGGGCGGGCGTGTACACACGGCCGCCCATTTCAGCTGTCAATCACTGCCGACTGCCACAGCATGTGTACGGGCGGCCGACTGGTCACCCGTACACACACAGTGATGCCCCAATATATTGGTAGACATATTGGCCATCGGCTGTGCTGCGGGACCGACGCGATAAGTCTGTGAACTACGGATTTCACAGACATATCGCCCGTACACACTGGCCGAAGGACCCGCGATATATCGGCCGTTCAATAGAACGGCCGATATATCGGCCAGTGTGTACCCACCTTTAATCAGTAACACTTTAAAATTACACACAGGGCCATAACAAGGGTGGTGTGGTCGGTGTCATCGCACAGAGCGGAAGTCACTCTGCAGGCGGAGCCAGCTACTGGCGCAATATCCATTAGCCAGACAACCTCTGTAATGTTATTATTAGTGCCTGGCTGCTCGTGTGGCAGCTAGCAGAGTCTGAAACTTGAGCTTCAAGCTCCCACATGGCGCACAAGGTGTGCAGCAGCAGGAGCCTGGAGCAGTGGAAGACAGTGATAGTGAGGCAGGGGCCGGGTGAGTCACTGTGCAGGGGTGAGTGGGGGTCTGCTTTGACACGATGCGGTCAGCATCCTGGAACTTGCGATGCCGGCAGTCATGTGACCAATGCTGTAATCCCTACACCACTCAGAATCCCGGTACCAGAACACAACGACCGCTGACATCCCGAAGGTAAGTATTAGGGGAATGGTTAGAGCCGGGGGGGAGGGGGGCGGGGTTAGGGTTAGGCACTAGAGGGGGGTTAGCTGTAATCACCACTCCCTGAGTATTGGCCCTAGCCTCCACCCCCAGTGACTTAGCCCTAGCCGCCGTCCCCACTATCTTAGCCCTAGCCACCACTACAGGCGGGTTAGGGTAGGGGGTAGGGGAAGGGTAAATTAATTACCCTATCCCCTGTCGCCATTCTGAAAGTCGGGGGGGGGGGCGGGCTGGTGTCGGTCATGTGACACATCCGTTTTGACTTGCAACTTCAGTATTTTGAACTGAATTACAACACCCTCTTTTTAAACAATCAGTTACAGCTAAGAACATTTGTCATTAAAATCACCTCATTGTACTCTGGACTGTCACTAGAACTTTTATATCGTGTCTCTGCATTATTAAGGGACAGATATAGTAGCAGATGCATTAAGGTGAACATGAAAGTCCTTTAACTCTGTTATAATTATGTTTACACATTCAATAGTTATATGCCTCATACACAGTACAGTGTAATAACATTACATTATTACAGTGTCCTACATCAATGTTTACCTGTTCACCTGTAGACTAATATATGGCAGATAATACATTACTAATATTTAAACAGATGTTCATACCTCAGTCTGGACAGAGCAGTAAATAACTGACAGGTCTGGTGTGAACAGAGGGTATTTATTATGTTAACTGCTTCCACTAATCATTTCACAGTTTGCTGAAGATACTGTAGATGTAAAGAGCAGAACTGCGGGCAAAAAACCCACTATATAATAGTGGTGCTCATGGGGAAAAGTTGCAAATGTCTCCACTTGATTGTCAAATTTAACCTTTGCTTATCTGCTAAAAATGATGTGTGATTATTGGGGTACTACTGTGTGGCATTCTGTTTATAAAATTGTTACTACTGTGTGGCGTAATGTGTAAGTGGTACTACTGTGTGGTGTAACATGTATAAGGCAGGGACGTGCAGTGAGCTAAATGGCTCAGGAGGCACTGGCTAACCCCAGAGCCAGATTTACATGCAATATATGAGCCAAAGCGTACATCTGGGCTTTATACACAGGTGCAGCAGTATAAACTCTTGGAAATTTGGTGGGTTTTGATCATAGATGTGCGGAAAAGATAAGCTGGTGAGGCACTGCCTCACCTGCCATAGACTTTTTACTCCAGAGTTTGGGCTATAAAAATTATTAGAATAATGCAAAGAAGATATTTCAAACAAATTATCAGTATTTTTCATATATTTTATTCAGTGAAAACTCTGGTTTAAACGTAAGTATGACAGGAAAGGCTCTGCCTCACCTGCCTCACCCCACCGCACGTCACTGGTATAAGGGGTACTACTGTGTGGTGTAACAAGTATAAGGGGTAATACTGTGCGGTTTACGGTGTATAAGGGGTAATACTGTCTGGTGTACTGTGTATAAGGGATACTACTGTGTAACATACTGTGTATAAGTGGTACTACTGTTTGGTGTAATATGTATAAGGGGCTCTACATTGTGGCGTAACACTAGACCTACTGTGTGGTGTAATGTGAATAAGGTTGCACTACTGTGTGGCGTACAGTAAGTTGAACTGGGGATACTATTGTATGACAATGCTCCTTTCCTGCACGACAACACCCTTTTTTGGGCGAGTGCCTTTGGTGCACACTGTACCTATTGAGAATATTGTGGGGGCACTAAAATGTCTAGTTATGGCTCTGATTAGACTTATAGATAATAAGCTCTAGAAGAGCAGTCCATTTGTTTCCAAGCCAAGTCTTTGTCCCGGGTTACAGAAAGCCTAGTTTTCTGCAAATGCATATGCAGCAATGTTTATTTCTCTAGCTTGTGCCCTATGTTAAGTTTTCTTTTGCAGACATCCTGTACTCTTTGCATACCCTGCTATGATTCCCACATGGAAAACCAGGATAAATTATGCTCATTTCAACCATGCTCATTTCTGACATTACACAGTCTGTGTATATAAGGGGTACTACTGTGTGGTGTAACGTGTATAAGGGGTAATTCCATTTCTAGTAAGCCACACTCCATCTGGTTGCTGAAATATAAGTTTATTCTGAGACATTCCTTAATGCTACCAGCTACTATATTATTACTAGACTAGTTTGCCAGGGACAGTCCCTGTTTATGGGTTTAGGTAATCTTTGTCTCTGGAAAAGTCCCTTGTAGAGCTCTGCCCTTAAACGGTATCTGGTCTTTACGTCAATAGCACTTAGATCGACACTCATTAGGTTGACCACTATTGGTCGACATGCATTAGGTCGAAATGGTCAATAGATAAACATGGTCACTAGGTGTATAACATCGACACTAAATTGCATAAGGTCGACACATGAAAATGTCAACATGAGTTTTTCATTTTTTTTATTTTTTGATCTTTTTTATACTTTATGATCCACGTGGACTACGAGTGGGAATAGTAATCTTGCCCGAAACATGGTGAGCGAAGCGAGCCATGCGAGAGGATACGGTGCGCTAATTGGGGTTCCCGGTCACTTTACAAAGAAAAGATAAAAAAATAATTAAAAACTCATGTTAACCTTTTTCCATGTCAACCTGTTTCATGTCGACCTAATGACCGTGTTGACCCATTTCAGATGTTGACCTACTCACTGTCGACCAATAGTGGTTGACATAATGACTGTAGACCTAGTTACTGTTGACCCTATGATCCACAGCCCCTTAAACATACCTCCAACTGTCCTGATATTGGTGGGAGAGTTCAATTTTTCAAGCACTGTCCCACTATACTACTGTGTTGTGTAAGGTGTAAAAGGAGTACTGCTGTGTGGTGTAAGTTGTATAAGGAGCTGTACTGTGTGGTGTAAAGTGTATAAGGAGCATTACTGTGTTTCATAGCATGTATAAGGAGCTTGAATGTGGGGTGCAAGGTCTATAAGGAGCACTACTATGTGGCGTATTGTGTGTAAAGAAATCTACTGTGTGGCATAAGGTGTATAAGGTGCTCGACTGTGTGGCACATTGTGTGTAAAGAGCTCGACTGTGTGGCGTAAGATATATAAGGAGCTAGACTTTGGCGTATTGTGTGTAAAGCGCTCTACTTTGTGGCGTAAGGTGTATAAGGAGCTCAACTGTTTGGTGTATTGTGTGTAAAGAACTCTACTGTTTGGCGTAACGTGTATAAGGAGCTCAACTGGTTGGCGTATTGTGTGTAAAGCGCTCTACTGTGTGGCGTAAAGGTGTATAAGGAGCTCAACTGTTTGGCGTATTGTGTGTAAAGAGCTCTACTGTTTGGCGTAATGTGTATAAGGAGCTCGACTGTGTGGCATAACATGTATAAGGAGTACTACTGTGTGGCGTAAGGTGTATACGGATCTCAACTGTGTGGAATAAGGTGTATAAGGAGTTCTAATGTGTGGCATAAGGTGTATGAGGTAGTACTGTGTGAAATAAGGGTACTACTGTGTGGCATAATGTGTATAAGAGGTAGTACTGTGTGGAATAAAGGGTACTACTGTGTGGCATAATGTGAATAGAGGAGACTAATAATAATAATAATTATAATAATAATAATAATTTTATTTATATAGCGCTCTTTCTCCAATAGGACTCAAGGCGCTTAACAGATACATAGCATAATATAGTACAGAAAATAATAAAGTACATTTTCATAAAATACAGAAGCATGAAGATACTAAAAGGGACATTATGGAAATGCTTGAGTAAACAGGAAAGTCTTGAGTCTACTTTTGAAGGATTCTATAGTTGGGGCCTCTCGCACTGTGCGGGGAAGTGAGTTCCATAGAGTCGGAGCCGCATGACTAAAAGCTCGACCCCCGGATGAATTACAGGTACTGCTAAAAGTCCTTCATCTACAGATCGCAGTAATCTAGTGGGGCCGTATGGGGTCAGAAGCTGCTTCAGGTACCTTGGGCCCTGGTCATGTAATGCTTTGAAACTCAGTAGGCCAATCTTGAAGATGATTCGCCATCTTACAGTCAGCCAGTGAAGGGAGTAGAGGATGGGTTTTATGTGGCTAGAACCGGGCTGGTTGGTTAACAGCCTGGCAGCTGTGTTTTGCACCAGCTGTAAGCGGTGCAATTCTTTTGCTTGGAGTCCAAGGTAGAGGGCATTACAGTAGTCTAATCGAGATGATACAAATGCATGTATGACTTTTGGCAGATCATCTGAGGGAATTAAATGCTTGATTCTGGCTATGTTCCTCAGGTGAAAGAATGAGGATTTGATTGTCTGGCATACATGGAGATAGGGTATTAGGATTCATGTAGCGGTTTGACTTAGGTTTAGTTTAGGTATTTGGGTATTAGGGATAGGGTATTAAGGCTGGGGTAACAATTTTGGATAGAGTATTATGGATAGGGTATTAGGGAACATATTATGCTATGGATTGTTTGAGTTAGGGAGGCCCCAAACCAGTTTCTTGCCTAGGGCACCATGCTACCAATGTGAGCGATTAAGCATCTGGGTTTGCAACAAGTCCAGTGACACACCAGCGCCACTCTTTTAACACACCTATAAGGTGGTACATCTACATGCATGATTAGCAGCTTCCCGTCACCGCCTGTGAACGCTCAATACATTTCATATATTGTGCATCTCAATCTCAGGGTACACACACACACACACACACACACACACACACACACACACAGTGTAATGCATGCTTTGTGCAAGTTTTTAGGGATTTTTGCATACACTCAGTAACAAAAAAATCGATCAACTCCATAAACATTGCATTGTGTGTGGCTCAGTATCAGCCCCAACGGTATGCAATAAAGTTAAAACAACATATTTAGGAGGGTATCCAATTACCCGTGGTAAATTACCGCAGGTAATTTTCTTGCTGGGGGCTATCCAATTAGCCACTACAATCTGGCACTTATCCCCGATGCCGGAATTTATCGGGGCTTATGCTTTGCGAAGTATAATCCACAATAAGTGCCCCTTTTTCCACAATAAGTGCCACAAAAATACATAGGTCCACAGCTTTTCATGGGACCTATGTATTCTTGCACTAAGGGGGTCATTCTGAGTAGCACGCTAAAGCCGCGCTGGCCGGGAGCTACTCTTGAAGTGCATAGGCATCGCCGCTGTACGATGCCTTTGCACTTCTGCGAGGGGGGCCGGACTGACATGCGGGGCGGGCTAGCCCTTTGCTGGGCGTCCCCCCGCATGTCAGGGAAGAAGATCGTAGCTGTGCTAAATTTAGCACAGCTACAATCAACTCGGAATGACCCCCTAAAAACGAGTGGTTTTCGCGACAGGCAATTGGATAGGGGTGAAAAGCAAAATCATGAAAAACACTTGTTATTCGCTGCCACGGAACTATCGTGGCTAATTGGATACCGCCGTTAGTAAAATTTGTATTACATTTGATATGATAATTATTATTATTATTATTATTATTATTATTATGTGTATAATATAAGATGCCACAAGGGTTCAATAATACTTTCATATCATTTATAGTAATACTATCTGAATAAGGAAAGCAAAGATTAATTAAGAATGTGCTGTGTAGTGTCAAATATGTTCTTCTACAATGTTTACTTTCAAAATCAGTTAAAAAATTATTATTAACAAACTAAACAGAAATGTTACACTCGTAATCTGTATTATGGCAATTGACATGCTAGATAGAGAGTTTAATGTAATCTCTCTGTGGAGCAATTGGCTGCACAAACACTGTAATGTCATCAGATTTCCAAGTGGTACATGTCATGACTTAACATGGGGAGTTATGTAGCAGTCTCATTTTCTAACATGTAACTGATTTTAACAACTTACTCTCTATACATATAAGCCAGCTCTGCAAAATATACTCTTCGTTTCTTGTACTCCTGGTCCCCGTATCCCTATTGCATAAAAATGACAGAAAAGATAAATTACCTGCATAGATAACTAGTATTTTAATAATAAAAGGTTCTGCTTCTCTCCAAAAAGGACTTAAGGCGCTGTACAGAAATCATGCACATGATACATAAGCTCTACAGAAAATACAGATTCCATGAAAATAACACATAGGATTGCATTTGCAGAAGACCATTAATATAGTAGAGAATCTGGCAGCCATTTTGGGTCATAAATTCTAAGAATGAATTTTCCTACCTATGAAATTACCAGGCAAGGCAGCCATTCTGGGGGGCCCTACATAGGTCACACTAAGCGCAACAGGAAATACCTAGACAAGATCACATGTAATGGAGGGGGGTGGGGTGGAGTCAGCTACAGAATACTAGGGCGAGATACTTGATTTCTTACAGAACCAAGAGATCCATGCATTGTATAGCCTATTCAAGAGGGTGCCAGGTGAGGCAGCCATCTTAGGTGCACTAACTAGGTTACAGTGTGCAATATAAACAATATATAGAGCACTTAGTTGGATACTAAAGCCTTAGGGCCAGATGTACTAAGCCTTGAAAAGTGATAAAGAGGAGAGTGATAAACTACCAGCCAACCAACTCCTGTCATTTTTCAAACAGGGCCTGTGACATGGCAGTTAAGAGCTGATTGGCTGGTACTTTATCTCTCTACACTTTATCACTTTTTAAGGCTTAGTACATTAGGCCCCCGGTATTTGGGCTAAATAGGAGCAGCCTTTATATGTATCTACTCAATTTTTTATATTGGCAGACTGTGTTGTTAAAAGTTGCCTATTTTTTTCTGCATGAATGTCAAACTTAGCCTATCTGACAGCGAGGCAATCAATTTGCCAGCTGTCAGGATCCCAGCGGTCAGGATACTGGCGCCGGAATCGCAACAGCCGGAATACCGGCTCCCAATGGCTTTTCCCACTCGTTGGTGTCCATGATGCCCATAGAGTTGGAATAGATCCTGTAGCGAGCCACCAAGCCCGCAGTGTGGTGAGCACAGCGAGCCCGCAAGGGGACTTGTAACGCTCACCAGGCTGCCAGCATTCTGGCGGACGGGATGCCGCTGTCAGGATACTGGCAGCCGGCATCCCACCCGCCAGGATTACATATATATTCCATCTGACACTATGGACTTCTGGAATTTTGAAAAGAAAGGAAGTATCAAGGGGTAAGACATTCCAGATGCACGAGAGAGATTACTTTGCTTAGCACTTTACCCTTAAGTATAAGATGACAGTAATCTTGATTCAACTGAAAACAACAAATACATTATGTGAGATTTCTACCTTAGAAATACAGAAAATTAATTGCAATTTACTTCTTATAAGATTACTTAAGTCATGTTGATCATGGATCAGACAAGATAATATTATCGGATTTCAAAGAGGTTAGGTAATTGTATTATTGCAGAGTAAATTGTCCCTTTAGTTCTGTTGAATGTGCCATAAAAAATAACATAATTGTAAATTTTGCTCACAAAGGGGAACTATCATTTGTTTTAATTAACTGAGGCAAAAGTCCACTCAAGGCATGAAATCTAATCATCATTGGTGATGTTATAGTGGTGAAAGGATAACTCCCCCCGCCTCCCTCCTGCCTGAATAGAGCAGTCCGTGCATACATGGGAACAGCCTCTGCTTCCTGCCATATGGTGTTAGTTACTTAGCACATCCCCACCCAGGGAAATAATCTCTCAGTGCTCCACTAGATGACATTTTCTTGGTTCCAGATCTGACAGCAGTGGATGTAAAACATCCTAATTTCTATGTAAATGATCTGTCTGGGAAAATTATATAATACTTGATTTGCACAGTAATTATATGTGAGCCAAAGGTCTTCGCATTGTGGCTTCCCTACATATCTGGTTGTGAGGAGCAGAGTGTCTTATTAGTTTTAAGTGTATGTATAACTGGGGGGCCGTCAAATGTCCTGCAGATTGGCTGAAAAAATTTTTGGCACAAGGGATGATTTACATATGTAATAATGTTTTATTACATATGGAAACTGTTGAAGTACCTAGTCTAGCGAGCAAAATATTGACTGGAAAAAACTGAAAAACAGTTTTCTGGAAGTGGCTAGGATGCTCATATAGAAACTGTAAGGAATGAGTCTGTGGAACAATATCACAAATGGAAAGTTTAGGATGTCTAGGATCTTAAGGAAGTATTTTACACTGGGCACAGACAAAAAAAACTATCCCAGTCTCCACTCTCCTCTTGTTTCAGCTGTGCCTCCTTACCATTACACTGTAGACTGTTTTATGAGCAATATCCTCCATAGACTTTACTCTCATGTTATACATTTGTTTTGTCTATCTTTTATGCCCCTCTTTTATGTATGTTTTGTTTACTGGACTGTCTGGCTCCGCTGAACACTAAGGACCTTACAAATCAGCATTACTAATAACATTACACATGATACTCAATTTCTTAAGATCTTCATTTTCCAAAAGAAGTGGTATAGACAGAAGAGCTGAGAGCCTAAAACAGATCCTTGTGATACAAGGGAGCAAATGCAGCAGTGTTGCCAAGGACAGTCATTTTGTAGTGATGTAAGGTCATTTTATAGTCATGGGTGATTCATTTGAATTGGATTCTGGAGGGCAGGGGTATACAAATGATACCCCAATCTATGTAACCTCTCAGGATCTTTCATCATCTGTGCCCATGTTACAGAATGCCTTTCTGACATTTCATCTAGCATGCCACCTCAAAATCAATCTTTCAGAAACAAAGCTACTGATATTCCTATCCACAAAGAAGCTCCATGACAGATACCTCCATGTTAGTTGACAATATGACAGTGAACCCTACCCCTCAAGCCTGCTGCCTAGGTGGCCTATTCATGAAGCAGTGAAAAGAGTGGAGAAGTGAACCAGTGGAGAAGCTGCACCATGACAATCAATCAGCTGCTCTGTATAATTTTATAGTGTGCAAATTATAAATGTTACATCAATGCTGATTGGTTTCCATGGACAATTTCTCCACAGGCTCACTTCTCCACTCTTTTCACTGCTTCATGAATAGACCCCTAGGTGCCAACCTTGACTTAGAGCTGTCTTTTGTTCCCACATCCAGTCTTCATTCAAATACTGTAACATACAGCTAAGAAACATTTGTAGAATACAAAGTACAGTTTCTCCAACAAGACACTGCAAAAACTTTCATTCATTTAAATTCTGGTCTTACCCTAACCTCACTTTCATTGCTACAATACACTAGTAGCAGCTAAACTAATTGTGCTTGTAAAGATTCTTCTTTTACTGCTTCAGTCTGTCATTCCCTACATAGTTGCATGTACTTAATTGAATCAAATCTCAAATACTTCTATTAATATACAAGGCCATACACAAAACTGTACCAACATAAATATCTTCCCTTGTTTCAAAATATCGCTGACATCAACTACCCCTCCACATTCTGCATAAGATATGCCACTTTCATCCACACTACCAAATAAATATTTTTTTTTGTCTGGCTGTGCCTACTCTTTGTGTTATGCCATCCCTCTTACAGCAAACCTTTAACCTTGCCTCAAAGCATTGAAGAGTTCAACCAAATATATTTTTTTCAATCAAGCTCATCATATTCTTTAACCATACTCTTAAAGACCCTATGCTATACTACCTGATTATACCCTCCCATGACCACCGCACATACACATACAGTAATTCTATAATCAAACAATTTTATGATCCAGATAACAAACATAGCTATTTGACTGGAACACATAACCTGTCAAAGCACTTGACATCTTTGCGATCTAGGTTGACCATATGCTATAGATTGCACTTAACCTCCTGGATCTGATATTTTCCTCCAGACTCTGTTTTATTAATTGTGTTTGTGTTTTAATTGTGTTTTATTAATTGTGTTTGTTCCCAGCTGTAACGCTCTGTATAATTTCAAAGCTCTGCACTATATGAATCCATATATAAATAGCTATATATTAACAGAACATTGAAAGTCCAATGCTCCTAATGGACATATACTTCATCAATATTTGGGACAGCCCATGTTTAAAAAATAAATATGACCTCTGCATTAAATACATTTTTAAAAACAAGTATTGTCATGATATATTATCTCAATACTTACAGGATGATCTCGATCAAAATTTGGTTCAAATGTAACCATTAGGTTCTGGCTCTTGTTTAGGTCCTGGACTCTTCTTGGAAATGAAGGCACTGTTTGGGGGCACATAATAAAACCATTTTATGGGATACATTACATTTGTCCTATATTTTGCAATCAGTTATCCAATGATCATCATTAACCCCCTTTCCCCCCAAATGAAAAAATGTACAATTATATACCAGGTTTTCTAAATCTTGAGTGACATACAATAATCATAATTTTATATTGAATAAAGCAATACAATGAACTTATAACCATTTTTATTCTGCTTGATCAGTACACCATCAGAAATAATAAAAACATCCCTATGCTGGTACAACTTCATTGTTATATTCACTTCAGACCTGTGCCCAGACTTATCAAGCTTTGGAGAGTGATAAATAGCACGGTGATAAAGTACCAACCAATCAACTCCTAACTGTCATTTTTTTGTAACATGGCAGTTAGGAGCTGATTAGCTGGTACTTTATCACCGTGCTATTTACCATTCTCCAAGGCTTGATAAATGGGCCCCATAGTTTTATTTTGAAACAAATCTCTGGCTATGTTTTTCTTTTAGTGATTATAACATACATTGATATTTGAATACAGTGAAACAGTCAAGCGTGGTAGGGGGAATGGAAGGTGGTGGATGAAACAGAGAACGCAGCTTTGGCCATGATTTCATATACTAAGTATATTGCTTTGAACAATTATTTTAAGGAGGATGGGTGAGATAAGTGAATCTACCTGTATTTGAAATGTTTTGCCTCTTTAAAGGCAAGCTGCGGAAACTTAATGCTTTCTGATGTGCCCAAGCTATTACTTCATTGATTATACCACCACCCAAGCTGCCATCTAAGATGGTCAGAAGCAAGATACAGGTATTGCTTAAAGCAAATATCCAGTTGATAAATCATAACTGTTAAGTTTGCATTTCTATTTTTCTCACAAAATGATGCAGTTTTTTATATTTTTACATATTTAGAGAGACATTGGAGCTAATAGAAAAGGGGGTATACACACCCACATGCCTCTGGCCACATCCACACAGCACTCTATCACCCCTCCCCTGTTTCTTACAATAGGCCATTGAATATTTTCAGCCCCAGGCCCATGTGGCCCTTGTTCCGGCCCTGGCTAAATGGACTGTATATGCTATATATGAACTTCTAATATTTATGTGGTTTATATGAACTTCTAATTTTAATGTATAATGGTACAAATTTAATTGGTGTGTTTTGGTATTGTTCTCCATATTACCCAATCTTATGTTATATGACTTGAGGAGTTAGTGTCTGAGCTACCGTATACACGGTACATCCTAAGCTAATCACACAGTACAATCTACATAGGCTAATAAACAAAAGAGTGACCTGGCGCCTATTAGTAGCTAGATACCTGCTGCTATGCTCAACCCGTATGAAACAAAAAAGGAAAAATCACAAAAGAATGTGAAAAGCGCTTGTATGAAGCAAAACATTTTTATTGCAAAAATATTAATTCTTTAAAACAGTTTAAAAACAATGTAAAAGAACAAATGAGGAGCGCAGAGTATAAGTAAGCAGTTAAAAGTATTTAATTAACAGCAGCATCTGCATACATACATCTTAGTATCGGACAAGCGGCACGATGTTTCACACACAAGTGCTTCCAGACAGCACCAGGGGACCAGATCAGGACAGCAGACAAAGGATAATTCCAGCATCCGAATACCACTCCAACATGTTTCGTCTTAGAGACTTCGTCAGGGGGTGTCACACTGTCTGCTGTCCTGATCTGGTGGAGTCCCGAGCAAGGGATCGGTGAATCAGCTGTGGTCGATGGTCGCTCCCCTGGTGCTGTCCAGAAGCACTTGTGTGTGAAACATCGTGCCGCTTGTCCGATACTAAGATGTATGTATGCAGATGCTGCTGTTAATTAAATACTTTTAACTGCTTACTTATTCTCCGCGCTCCTCATTTGTTCTTTTACATGTACTCTCGTTAAGCCCGTGGTACGGCTTTTATTGGAGGAAGCGGCGGAGGATTTATAAAGAGATTGATCAGGAGCTGGAATCATTGGACTCTTTAGAAAAAGTTACTGGACTGCTGTGAATATAGCGCAATTATCCTTTTTCTTAGTTTAAAAACAATATACACATATAATAATGTGAAAAAATCACCGGCCGGTAAGATTTCTATCACATATCTTGTTGCTATCAACAATTTAATGGCAACAGAAAAAAAATATATGTATACTGTATATGGGGTGGAAACTTGATAATAACAACAGCTAATTTCGTGGGAGGAAAAGCTCTCCCTCATTCAATTGGTGTGGAAACGCAGCATGCATCCATCTAAAAGTATACGGGCGGACAGACTGCCACAGATCTCAGATTGTAAACGGCACAGGTGAATTGACATTCGGAGACTATCGAGGAGACAGTCATACGGCATATCATGGTATGAAACACCAAAGGAGAGGTTGTGAGGAGTCCTAATTAGCGGAATGGGTTTGTTGGGTCGACCCTATTTAGGTCAACATTCATTAGGTCAACCAATATTGGTCGACAGCCAGTAGGTCAACACCTGGAAAATGTCGACATGGTCATCAGATCAACAAGGAAAAAGCCGACAAGGAAAAGGGTCGACATGAGTTTTGATGTTTTTTTGTGTTTTTTTTTTGTAAAGTGACCAGGAACCCCAATTAGTGCACCGTGTCCACTTGCATGGCTCGCTTCATATGCCATGCTTTGGGCAGTTTACTATTCCCAATTGTAGTCCACGTGGATCGTAAAGAATGAAAAAGTTCCAAAAATGGAAACAATTGTGAAGAACTCATGACTTTTTCTTGTGTCGACCTTTGCCATGTCGACCTGATGCCCATGTCGACCTAATGCCCATGTCGACCTAATGCAAGTCAACAAACAGTTGTCAACCTAATGACTGTCGACCTAAGTGAGGTCGACCAAAGGACCATATCCCCTAATTAGCTAGACGCTGGATAAGGCTACCATACAGTATATGTTTACAGCACCAGTGGCTGGGAGGCTGAATTTTGAGATGGACTCTGCAAAGTTATAATACAACCTAAGCCCTCTCTGACTGCTTTTACAAACTGCTTCTAATTACTGTAAATCTAACAATCTGCAGCTATACTATCGCTGGACTGCTTATATGATTTTCTAACTACAGTATTTACAACTAACTGCTATTTCAACTAGAGATGTGCACCGGAAATTTTTCGGGTTTTGTGTTTTGGTTTTGGGTTCGGTTCCGTGGCCGTGTTTTGGGTTCGAACGCGTTTTGGCAAAACCTCACCGAATTTTTTTTGTCGGATTCGGGTGTGTTTTGGATTCGGGTGTTTTTTTCAAAAAACCCTAAAAAACAGCTTAAATCATAGAATTTGGGGGTCATTTTGATCCCAAAGTATTATTAACCTCAATAACCAGAATTTCCACTCATTTTCAGTCTATTTTGAACACCTCACACCTCACAATATTATTTTTAGTCCTAAAATTTGCACCGAGGTCGCTGGATGACTAAGCTCAGCGACCCAAGTGGCCGACACAAACACCTGGCCCATCTAGGAGTGGCACTGCAGTGTCACGCAGGATGGCCCTTCCAAAAAACACTCCCCAAACAGCACATGACGCAAAGAAAAAAAGAGGCGCAATGAGGTAGCTGTGTGACTAAGCTCAGCGACCCTAGTGGCCGACACAAACACCTGGCCCATCTAGGAGTGGCAATGCAGTGTCACGCAGGATGGCCCTTCCAAAAAACACTCCCCAAACAGCACATGACGCAAAGAAAAAAAGAGGAGCAATGAGGTAGCTGTGTGAGTAAGCTAAGCGACCCTAGTGGCCGACACAAACACCTGGCCCATCTAGGAGTGGCACTGCAGTGTCAGGCCGGATGGCCCTTCCAAAAAATACTCCCCAAACAGCACATGACGCAAAGAAGAAAAAAAAGAGGCGCAATGAGGTAGCTGTGTGACTAAGATAAGTGACCCTAGTGGCCGACACAAACACCTGGCCCATCTAGGAGTGGCACTGCAGTGTCACGCAGGATGGCCCTTCCAAAGAATACTCCCCAAATAGCACATGACGCAAAGAAGAAAAAAAAGAGGCGCAATGAGGTAGCTGTGTGACTAAGATAAGCGACCCTAGTGGCCGACACAAACACCTGGCCCATCTAGGAGTGGCACTGCAGTGTCACGCAGGATGGCCCTTCCAAAAAACACTCCCCAAACAGCACATGACGCAAAGAAAAATGAAAGAAAAAAGAGGTGCAAGATGGAATTGTCCTTGGGCCCTCCCACCCACCCTTATGTTGTATAAACAGGACATGCACACTTTAACCAACCCATCATTTCAGTGACAGGGTCTGCCACACGACTGTGACTGAAATGACGGGTTGGTTTGGACCCCCACCAAAAAAGAAGCAATTAATCTCTCCTTGCACAAACTGGCTCTACAGAGGCAAGATGTCCACCTCATCATCATCCTCCGATTCATCACCGTGTACATCCCCCTCCTCACAGATTATCAATTCGTCCCCACTGGAATCCACCATCACAGCTCCCTGTGTACTTTGTGGAGGCAATTGCTGCTGGTGAATGTCTCCATGGAGGAATTGATTATAATTAATTTTAATGAACATCATCTTCTCCACATTTTCTGGAAGTAACCTCGTACGCCGATTGCTGACAAGGTGAGTGGAATCACTAAACACTCTTTCGGAGTACACACTTGTGGGAGGGCAACTTAGGTAGAATAAAGCCAGTTTGTGCAAGGGCCTCCAAATTGCCTCTTTTTCCTGCCAGTATAAGTACGGACTGTCTGACGTGCCTACTTGGATGCTGTCACTCATATAATCCTCCACCATTCTTTCAATGGTGAGAGAATCATATGCAGTGACAGTAGACGACATGTCCGTAATCGTTGTCAGGTCCTTCAGTCCGGACCAGATGTCAGCATCAGCAGTCGCTCCAGACTGCCCTGCATCACCGCCAGCTCGGAATTCTGAGCCTTTTCCTTGCACCCCCAGTTGCGGGAGAATGTGAAGGAGGAGATGTTGACAGGTCGCGTTCCGCTTGACTTGACAATTTTCTCACCAGCAGTTCTTTGAACCCCTGCAGACTTGTGTCTGCCGGAAAGAGAGATACAACGTAGGTTTTAAATCTAGGATCGAGCACGGTGGCCAAAATGTAGTGCTCTGATTTCAACAGATTGACCACCCGTGAATCCTTGTTAAGTGAATTAAGGGCTCCATCCACAAGTCCCACATGCCTAGCGGAATCGCTCAGTGTTAGCTCCTCCTTCAATGTCTCCAGCTTCTTCTGCAAAAGCCTGATGAGGGGAATGACCTGACTCAGGCTGGCAGTGTCTGAACTGACTTCACGTGTGGCAAGTTCAAAAGGTTGCAGAACCTTGCACAACGTTGAAATCATTCTCCACTGCGCTTGAGACAGGTGCATTCCACCTCCTTTATCGTGGTCAGTTGTATAGGCTTGAATGGCCTTTTGCTGCTCCTCCAACCTCTGAAGCATATAGAGGGTTGAATTCCACCTCGTTACCACTTCTTGCTTCAGATGATGGCAGGGCAGGTTCAGGCGTTTTTGGTGTTGCTCCAGTCTTCTGTACGTGGTGCCTGTACGCCGAAAGTGTCCCGCAATTCTTCTGGCCACCGACAGCATCTCTTGCACGCCCCTCTCGTTTTTTAAATAATTCTGCACCACCAAATTCAAGGTATGTGCAAAACATGGGACGTGCTGGAATTTGCCCATATTTAATGCACACACAATATTGCTGGCGTTGTCCGATGCCACAAATCCACAGGAGAGTCCAATTGGGGTAAGCCATTCTGCGATGATCTTCCTCAGTTGCCGTAAGAGGTTTTTAGCTGTGTGCGTATTCTGGAAAGCGGTGATACAAAGCGTAGCCTGCCTAGGAAAGAGTTGGCGTTTGCGAGATGCTGCTACTGGTGCCGCCACTGCTGTTCTTGCGGCGGGAGTCAATACATCTACCCAGTGGGCTGTCACAGTCATATAGTCCTGAGTCTGCCCTGCTCCACTTGTCCACATGTCCGTGGTTAAGTGGACATTTGGTACAACTGCATTTTTTAGGACACTGGTGAGTCTTTTTCTGAGGTCTGTGTACATTTTCGGTATCGCCTGCCTAGAGAAATGGAACCTAGATGGTATTTGGTACCGGGGACACAGTACCTCAATCAAGTCTATAGTTGGCTCTGCAGTAATGATGGATACCGGAACCACGTTTCTCACCGCCCAGGATGCCAAGGCCTCAGTTATCCGCTTTGCAGCAGGATGACTGCTGTGATATTTCATCTTCCTCGCAAAGGACTGTTGGACAGTCAATTGCTTGGTGGAAGTAGTAAAAGTGGTCTTACGACTTCCCCTCTGGGATGACCATCGACTCCAAGCAGCAACAACAGCAGCGCCAGCAGCAGTAGGCGTTACACTCAAGGATGCATCGGAGGAATCCCAGGCAGGAGAGGACTCGTCAGAATTGCCAGTGACATGGCCTGCAGGACTATTGGCATTCCTGGGGAAGGAGGAAATTGACACTGAGGGAGTTGGTGGGGTGGTTTGCGTGAGCTTGGTTACAAGAGGAAGGGATTTACTGGTCAGTGGACTGCTTCCGCTGTCGCCCAAAGTTTTTGAACTTGTCACTGACTTATGATGAATGCGCTGCAGGTGACGTATAAGGGAGGATGTTCCGAGGTGGTTAACGTCCTTACCCCTACTTATTACAGCTTGACAAAGGCAACACACAGCTTGACACCTGTTGTCCGCATTTCTGTTGAAATACTACCACACCGAAGAGCTGATTTTTTTGGTATTTTCACCAGGCATGTCAATGGCCATATTCCTCCCACGGACAACAGGTGTCTCCCCGGGTGCCTGACTTAAACAAACCACCTCACCATCAGAATCCTCCTTGTCAATTTCCTCCCCAGCGCCAGCAACACCCATATCCTCCTCATCCTGGTGTACTTCAACACTGACATCTTCAATCTGACTATCAGGAACTGGACTGCGGGTGCTCCTTCCAGCACTTGCAGGGGGCGTGCAAATGGTGGAAGGCGCATGCTCTTCACGTCCAGTGTTGGGAAGGTCAGGCATCGCAACCGACACAATTGGACTCTCCTTGTGGATTTGTGATTTCGAAGAACGCACAGTTCTTTGCTGTGCTTTTGCCAGCTTAAGTCTTTTCATTTTTCTAGCGAGAGGCTGAGTGCTTCCATCCTCATGTGAAGCTGAACCACTAGCCATGAACATAGGCCAGGGCCTCAGCCGTTCCTTGCCACTCCGTGTGGTAAATGGCATATTGGCAAGTTTATGCTTCTCCGACGACGATTTTATTTTAGGTTTTGGAGTCCTTTTTTTACTGATATTTTGTGTTTTGGATTTTACATGCTCTGTACTATGACATTGGGCATCGGCCTTGGCAGACGACGTTGATGGAATTTCATCGTCTCGGCCATGACTAGTGGCAGCAGCTTCAGCACGAGGTGGAAGTGGATCTTGATCTTTCCCTATTTTTGGAACCTCAACATTTTTGTTCTCCATATTTTAATAGGCACAACTAAAAGGCACCTCAGGTAAACAATGGAGATGGATGGATACTAGTATACTTATGGATGACGAGTGACTGACGACACAGAGGTAGCTACAGCCGTGGACTACCGTACTGCGTCTGCTAGTATAGAGATGATAATGATATAAAAAAGATATATATATCACTACTGCAGGTATATATAATATAATGACGGACCTGCTGGACACTGTCAGCAGACTCCTAAACTACTAGTATGAAGAAGATAGAAAAAAAAACCCCACCACAGGTAGGTATACAATTATGGACGAGCACTGACGACACAGAGGTAGCCACAGCCGTGGACTACCATACTGCGTCTGCTAGTATAGAGATGATAATGATATAAAAAAGATATATATATCACTACTGCAGGTATATATAATATAATGACGGACCTGCTGGACACTGTCAGCAGACTCCTAAACTACTAGTATGAAGAAGATAGAAAAAAAAAACCCACCACAGGTAGGTATACAATTATGGACGAGCACTGACGACACAGAGGTAGCCACAGCCGTGGACTACCGTACTGCGTCTGCTAGTATAGAGATGATAATGATATAAAAAAAATATATATATATATCACTACTGCAGGTATATATAATATAATGACGGACCTGCTGGACACTGTCAGCAGACTCCTAAACTACTAGTATGAAGAAGATAGAAAAAAAAACCCCACCACAGGTAGGTATACAATTATGGACGAGCACTGACGACACAGAGGTAGCCACAGCCGTGGACTACCGTACTGCGTCTGCTAATATAGAGATGATAATGATATAAAAAATATATATATATCACTACTGCAGGTATATATAATATAATGACGGACCTGCTGGACACTGTCAGCAGACTCCTAAACTACTAGTATGAAGAAGATAGAAAAAAAAACCCCACCACAGGTAGGTATACAATTATGGACGAGCACTGACGACACAGAGGCAGCTACAGCCGTGGACTACCGTTCTGCGTCTGCTAGTATAGAGATGATAATGATATAAAAAAAATATATATATCACTACTGCAGGTATATATAATATAATGACGGACCTGCTGGACACTGTCAGCAGACTCCTAAACTACTAGTATGAAGAAGATAGAAAAAAAAACCCACCACAGGTAGGTATACAATTATGGACGAGCACTGACGACACAGAGGTAGCCACAGCTGTGGACTACCGTACTGCGTCTGCTAATATAGAGATGATAAAGATGATAGAGATGAACAAAAAAAATATAACACTACTGCAGGTAAATATTTATATAATATAATGAATGACGGACCTGCTGGACACTGTCAGCAGAATGCGTTTATAGAATAAAAAAAAAAAACACCACAGGAGTGTTTAACTTTTTCAGGCAGACAATATACTGGTGGTCACTGGTCAGTCACACTGGCAGCAAAAGTGTACACTGTACTCCTGCTATAACTGCACCCCAGTCTCCCCCACAATTCAGCTGTGTGAGCAGTGAGCACTCAGCACAGTCAGATATACATAGATGATATTATCATGCAGCACACTGAGGCTGAGCACAGATATGGTATGTGACTGTGTATCGTTTTTTTTCAGCAGAGAACGGATTATATTAAATAATAAAGTGGTCAGTCACTAGTAACTAACTATCAGCAAAACTCTGCACTCTGAGTACTCCTAATGCTCCCCAAAATTACTAAGTAATCAACTCAAGTGTCTCTATCTATTCTAACGGAGAGGACGCCAGCCACGTCCTCTCCCTATCAATCTCAATGCACGTGTGAAAATGGCGGCGACGCGCGGCTCCTTATATAGAATCCGAGTCTCGCGATAGAATACGAGCCTCGCGAGAATCCGACAGCGGGATGATGACGTTCGGGCGCGCTCGGGTTAGCCGAGCAAGGCGGGAAGATCCGAGTCTGCCTCGGACCCGTGTAAAAAGGCTGAAGTTCGGGGGGGTTCGGATTCCGAGGAACCGAACCCGCTCATCTCTAACTCTGAGTACTCCTAATGCTCCCCAAAATTACTAAGTAATCAACTCAAGTGTCTCTATCTATTCTAACGGAGAGGACGCCAGCCACGTCCTCTCCCTATCAATCTCAATGCACGTGTGAAAATGGCGGCGACGCGCGGCTCCTTATATAGAATCCGAGTCTCGCGATAGAATACGAGCCTCGCGAGAATCCGACAGCGGGATGATGACGTTCGGGCGCGTTCGGGTTAGCCGAGCAAGGCGGGAAGATCCGAGTCTGCCTCGGACCCGTGTAAAAAGGCTGAAGTTCGGGGGGGTTCGGATTCCGAGGAACCGAACCCGCTCATCTCTAATTTCAACTGGACTAAATTAATAGAGAGCTTTAACAGCTGCCTCCGTATACTGCTTTATGACAGCCTAATTTGTTGTAGGAAAAGGTGGGATTGATAGATCTCACAGAAATTGCTGTTAATATCAACTTGCCACAGAGTATATGTGTGTGTGTGTGTGTGTGTGTGTGTGTGTGTGTGTGTGTGTGTGTGTGTGTGTGTATACATATATTTCTATTCTATTTCTACTCATCTTCTTCAGTTAAGCTTTTTTTTTTATATTGCTCCTTATCCAGCACATATACACTTTTTATGTGACAGCTATATTGTTTTCTAAGCAATTTTAGGTATTTACCTCCTCACATAGCTTTTTTTAATTTTATTCCTTTTATATCTCTCTATTGAATTTTAGTGCTATTATTGTAATATAACCTTATATCTTTTTTAAATGAGCATGCAGTCTACTTATATATATATGTCACCAGTGGTCGCTTAGAAATATCTTATCCGTTTTTTCTATTTAATTCTTTACCTAGCACAGTGGCAAACGCAGGATTTGCATGGGGGGGTTTCCAGAACTGGGTGGAGCCAATCACGGGGGTGGGGACTGAGGTGACCCAGTATATGCTGTATATATATACACACACACACACATATATCTACACATATATATATACCATATATACGGGTGGTCTTCAGTATACCGACTATCGGGATCCCGGCACACAGTATACCGGCGCCGGAATCCCGACAGCTGTCATACCGACAGATTTTCTCCCTCGTGGGGGTCCACGACCCCCATGGAGGGAGAATAAATAGCGTGGCGCGCGTAGCGCGCCGCCAAGCCCGCAAGGGGCTCATTTGCGCTCGCCACGCTGTCGGTATGCCGGTGGCCGGGCTCCCAGTGCCGGTATGCTGGTTGCTGGGAGCCCGGCCGCCGGCATACCATACTACACCCGTATATACACCTTTATATATATATATATATATATAGCATATTAAGCATACATACATATATATATATTTATATATACACACATACAGTACACGTATATATACACATGTATATATATCGTGTGTGTGTGTGTGTGTGTGTGTGTGTGTGTGTGTGTGTGTGTGTGTGTGTGTGTGTTTATATGTACGTATATACATGTGGTGTGTGTGTGTGTGTGTGTGTGTGTGTGTGTGTGTGTGTGTGTGTATATATGCATGCACATGGATATATACTGTATGTACTATAATTAAAATAAAGTAAACTTTTATTAAGCACTTACAAGTACCACCAAGAAGACAGCAGGCTGCAGAGGACGCTAGACAGCCACTAATAATACTCATGCAGCAAACCACTGTAGCACACATACCAGTGCTAATTTTATTTAAGATACAGCTGACGCCCTCTATATACAAGGGAGTGACATAGAGATACTGCATGCATGGACACATAGCAAGTTTCTGACATTAGTGTTAATACGGAGTGTTGCATAGTGGCGCTGGTAGCCTTCCCTATATATATATATATATATATATATATATGTATCGAAAGGAGAATGGAGGGCGCAGGTGTAAGTAAAAGGTTTACAATTTACTTACACCTGCGCCCTCCATTCTCCTTTCGTTACATGTGCATTGGAATTAGTGGCTCTAATTCCTAAACGGAGGAAGCGGCAGCATACATCGTATATAAAAAACGGGACACAGGACTCTTTAAAAATCTATTGGATACGTGAAAAAGGAAAGTGTGTCTGATGCGCAGCTTTTTTATTGACATATATATATGTATACAGATATTTTTTTCTGTTGCCATGGAAAATTGTTGATAGCAAGAAGATACTGTATGTGATATAAATCTTATCGGCTGCTGATTTTTTTACATTATTATATGCAGTGCTCAAAGCGGTGCGGTATACAACGGTATGGCATACTGCCACTTCGAGCACTGTACAGGAACGACGCAAAGGAGCTGAGCTTCCGGTCCCCACCGTGGAGCCTTCAGCTGTGCAGACAAGCACTGGCTGCAGCGGCTGCACAGCCTACTTGTGGTGCTGGGGCACTGGGAGCAAAGTTCCCGGACCTCAGCGCCCAGCTCGATCTCCCTGTGTGCGACACACTTGGGCCGTAGCGAGTCCATCTCCCCCGCCGCTGCACTGGGAGCCATGGTACCAGACTCCCAGCTGCATCAGGGTGCAGCTCCTTCTACCCCTCGGAGCACTGGGGGCTGTCCTGTCGCCTTGTTAGCATTAAAGATGGGGGACAGCTCTCCTGGCTGCAGCGGCTTCTCACCATCCAGTTCCTCCAGCGCAGCACACGAGGGTTTAACACTGGGTTGTGCTGCCTTGCGGCCACCGGAGATGGTCCGTCCATGGCAGAGCAAACATTTGAAAAACACATTTTTGTTTTTACACTTGGCGCCTAGTGCCAGTATTACATTTTGAAGTTGGCGCCTAGCGCCTTTTGTCCCCTTAAAAATGGCACAGAGCATACGCCACTTTGAGCACTGTGCCAGGGCCGATGCAAAGGAGCATGGGGAGTTTAGCTGCTGAGGGGGTACCAGGAGGGACCCACTGTTTGCCCCCTCCTCTCCCCTGGTTGCAGGTGCTGCCAGCCGTAAGAGGGGGCAGAGACTGGTACAGCACCTTGCTCTGGGTTAGCCACACAGACAGCAGCTCTGACCTTTTTGACTGACCATCTGAGCCACTGTCCGATGCCCACCATCCCCTGGCCGGGCACAGCAGTGACAAGTCCAGCTCCAGCGAGCAGGTGGCAGTATCGGTACCAGGTATAGTGCTGGGAGCGGGGCTGGAGAAGCAGCACACTGCGCCCAGGAGCGGTGATCCCCCAGAGGCAAGTGGAACCCCAAACAGCGGTCCGGCTGGGGGAGAGTATGGAACACAGAGCATGAAAACCCTGACAATGAGCATGAAACTGATAGCAACAAACATGAAACTCCTGGCAACAGGCATGAAACCCAGGGCATGAAACCATTGGCAACGAGCATGGTACCCCTGGCAATGAGCATGAAACCGCTGGCAATAAGCATGGAACCCAGGGCAGGAAACCACTGTCAACGAGCTGTGCGGGTTGGGGGAGGTTAGGGTTAGTCTGTGGGAGGGGGTTAGGGTGTGGGAGGGGCGAGTTAGGATTAAGGGGTGTGGATTATTAGATCTACACTTAAAAGGTCTACAGTCAATAGGTCTACCACAAGGGGTAGACATGCATTAAGTCGACAGAGTCAAAAGGTCGATGTAGAATAGGTAGACAGTAGGAAATGTCAACAGGGTCAAAAGGTCAACATGGTCAAAAGGTCGACATGGAAATGATTGACACAAAAAAGCTAGACACAATTTTTTGTGTTGTCTTGCGTGTTTTTCACTTTTCTGCCACAAGCAAGCCCCATTAGTGTACTGCGTTCTCCCTCGCATGGCTCGCTCTGCTCGCCGCGCTTTGGGCAAGGTGCCTCACTCTGCTACTGCTGCACTCGGCACAGGTAACTATTCCCAATTGTAGTCCACTTGGATGGTAAATATGAAAAAGTTTAAAAAAATGAATAAAAAAATACAAAAACTTGGGTCTGCCATATGTGTGTCGACCATTATAATGTTGACCTTTTGACCCTGTCAACCTTTTGACCCCGTCGACCTGTTGAACTGTCGACCTTTTGACCCTGTCGACCTAATGCATGTCTACCATTAGTGGTAGACTTATTGACTGTAGACCTTTTTAGTGTAGATACATAGGGGGTGATTCAGACCTGATCGCACGGAGGCAGTTTTTTGCAGTGCTGTGATCAGGTAGTTGCTGCCTACAGGGGGAGGGAGTAATTGCTGTGCAGGGGATGCGATTGCATGTGCAGAGAGCTGCACAAACAACCGCTGCAAAAAAAGTCTGAATGACCCCCATAGTCCAGATACCAGGATTAAGGGTAGGATAAGAATACTACCTGCGACCTGTCATGACCATCAGGATCCCATTGTCTGTATTTCGACTGTCAGGATCCCAAATGCCGGGATTTCATACCCAACCCATTCTACTAATTGTTTTTCCAACCCATTCTACTAATTGTTTTCTAATAATTTGACTTAGTGAGGAAAGGACAATATAGGAGAAAACCTACTTAGAATATAACACTCTTTGATATTGACAGTAACTATATAACAGTCAGTATTGGTCTCATATCAAACTCAGCTTGAGGTGAGAAAAGGCAACCCAATTATCAACATTGCAAAAAAGCATTGTAATTGGTCCTTTGAGAGGTATAGATCTGTGTATATAAGTATAGTCCAAACTGTTTCATTTTAACTACATTCCCAAATGTTAAAAGTTTACTGGATTCATTTAGAGCTAAATGTTTCCTTGTGCTTGTGATATATATGCTCTAGAGATGTGTGCGGACCCTCGTGTTTTGGTTCTATTTCATCATTGTGTTTTGATATTTTTGGGCAAAACCAGCATCAGATTTTTTTGGTTGGATTCAAAATATGGTCTGATTAAAAAAAATATTTAAAAAATTTATAATTATTGATAGAAATCAATAAAAATCGATAAAAATGGCTAAAATGTAATTTTTGCAATCCAAAACCCAAAATTCTGATTTAAAATTGGATTTCCAAACTGCAGGACTATCCAAATGAGAACTCAGTTTAGATCATATCTCCAAAGAGTGGTTTTTTTTGGAATCTGCACTGGACCAGATTGTGTAATGGTTGTCATAAATTTTTTATACCATATGTGACAAAGATAACGACCAACATGAAGCTACCGACTCCGCCTGTAAGGCTTTTACAGTAGAACAGGGTTGGCGGTGCTCCCGGACATTAGTTCAGACAAAACTATTAGAGGGTTGTTTTACAGAGAAGCAAAAAAAGGGACTGGTTATTATGTCTCTCTGGGGCACACTTTGTTAAATTGAATGCTTGGTGAAGGTGTAAAGCTATTGCAATGTAAATGAGAAAAATATAATAAAACTTAACTTTTAATTTATTTGCAGACGAAAAGATAATAATAAAAATATTGCTGTAAATCAGCAAGATTGGTTAAAACAAGTATTAAACAACAAGTATTCAATGACGATAAGGTGATATGTCGCTCACTTGATGTGGAGTGGGTGGCAGAAAGTTTGTCTGTACACCCGCTCATAATCCAGTGAGTGTACAGCCAGGGCCGTCTTTTCCTATGGGCTCAATGGGCTCTTGCCCAAGGGCCCCAGGAGTATAAGGGCCCTAGTCTGATAGCTGAGGGTCCCCTCTTTCCAGAGGTACCAGATTTTTGAGAATCGGCCCTAGGGAACCAGAGATATCCGACTTCAAAGCAGTAGTCCCCATCCAAGCCTGTTAATTGCTCTTCCCAGCCAGATATCTCGGGCTCTGTATGACTTATAGTTTTTCTGAGGGTATATATCAAAATCTGGGACTCTCCACTTTCTGTGGACACTGGGGGTCATTCCGAGTTGTCCGCTCGCAAGCTGCTTTTAGCAGCTTTGCACACGCTAAGCCGCCGCCTACTGGGAGTGAATCTTAGCTTATCAAAATTGCGAACGAAAGATTAGCAGAATTGCGAATAGACACTTCTTAGCAGTTTCTGAGTAGCTCCAGACTTACTCGGCATCTGCGATCAGTTTAGTCAGTTTCGTTCCTGGTTTGACATCACAAACACACCCAGCGTTCGCCCAGACACTCCTCCGTTTCTCCAGCCACTCCCGCGCAGAGCCGTCTTAACAGTAGTGTGGGCCCCTGGGCACAGCAACGCACTGGGGCCCCTACCCATCCTCCAAAAGTAGGGGTGGGGGGTGCTATCAGTGGCAGCGGGCGGTAGGGGGTGATCTATCTTCCGCTAAGCATGTAAAACCTGGAGCAGTAATTTCTGCTAATTACTCCTTTACTGCACAGATGGGGCGGGAGGGAGAACACTAAACTGTAGAATGGGGCATTGTGCTGGATGAAGTGGCCCTGGTACATGACTTTCAGGGTGGTAGGGGTGTTTAATACGTAGGGGAGGAGTGGATGGTGTGCGGCTTAATATTTATCATTTTCTGGTGGGAGGGCAGCTTGCTTGACTGCAGATATCTCAAGTTCCTGGTAATAGATTTCTTAGCTTTTAATAGGATAAAAATCTATAGAGACCCACCTTTCAGCAGGTGCTGGGGACTTGTAGATCAGAGTTCAGGAACTAGAGCAGTCCTCCAATGAAAATATAAAACTGCATACCAGGCGTGTGGAGCTGGAGCAGGGACCAGCTGCTTGAAGGCGGATATCTCTGGTTCTGGGCATAGTAGGGCCAAGTTGCCATTGTCCACTGAAAGGGGAGAGTCCCAGAATTTGGAGTATACCCTCGGAAAAACTCTATGTCAGACAGAACCTAAGATATCTGGCTTGGAAGAGCAACTAACAGGCTTGGATGGGGACCACTGCTTTGAAGTCGATATCTCTGGTTTCCTAGGGCCGATTTTCAAAAATCTGGTACCCCTGGAAAGAGGGGACCCTCAGCTATTAGTCTAGGGCCCTTATACGCATGGGGCCCTTGGGCAAGAGCCCATTGAGCCCATACGAAAAGACGGCCCTGCTCCCGCGTTTTTCCCAGAAACGGTAGCGTTTTTTCACACACACACCCATAAAACGGCCAGTTTCCGCCCAGAAACACCCACTTCCTGTCAATCACATTACGATCACCAGAACGAAGAAAAAACCTCGTAATGCCGTGAGTAAAAAACCTAACTGCATAGCAAATTTACTTGGCGCAGTCGCACTGCGGACATTGCGCATGCGCATTAGCGACTAATCGATCCGTTGCGAGAAAAAAATACCGAGCGAACAACTCGGAATGACCCCCCACTGGCAGCTTGTCTATACTATGCCCAGAACCAGAGATATCAGCCTTCAAGCAGCTGGTCCCTGCTCAAGCTCCACACACCTAATATGCAGTTTTATATATTCGTTGGTGGATTGCTCTGGCTCCTGAACTCTGAATCCCAAGTCCCCTGTACCTCCTGACAGGTGAGACACTCTAATTTTTTATCCCATTCAAAGCTAAAAAATCTTTTTCCAGGAACTGGAGATATCTGCAGTCAAGCAAGCTGCTCTCTCACCAGAAAATGATGAATATTAAGCCCACTCCACTATCGACCCCTCCCTTACATATTAAACACCCCATACCACCCTGAAAGTCATGTACCGGGGCCCCTTCAGTCAGCCCAATGCTACCTTCTACAGTTTAGTGTTCTCCCTCCCACCCCATCTGTGCAGTAAAGGAGTAATTAGCAGAAATTACTGCTCCAGGTCCTATATGCTGAGCGGAAGTTAGTATACCCTCTACCGCCCGCGGGACATCTAAGCTGCCGCTGATAGCACCCCCCTGGAGGATGGGTAGGGGCCCCAGTGCATTGCTGTGCCCAGGGGCCCACACTGCTGTTAAGACGGTCCTGTGTACAGCCAAACTTTCTGCCACCCACTCCACATCAAGTGAGCGACATATCACCTTATCGTCATTGAATACTTGTTGTTTAATACTTGTTTTAACCAATCTTGCTGATTTACAGCAATATTTTTATTATTATCTTTTCGTCTGCAAATAAATTAAAAGTTAAGTTTTATTATATTTTTCTCATTTACATTGCAATAGCTTTACACCTTCACCAAGCATTCAATTTAACAAAGTGTGACCCAGAGAGACATAATAACCAGTCCCTTTTTTTGCTTCTCTGTAAAACAACCCTCTATTAGATCATATCTCGTCGGAATATACGGACTGGGTTTCATAGGCAAACGCAGGGGGGGGGTTCCGGTTGCCCGGAATCCCCCCTCCTCTTGGCAAGTGGCTCAAATTATGAAAACAATAGCAATGGTATATAATACGATAACTAGAGCTACCACCACATAATGCAGTTTAAGGGACAGAGCAGAGTTGCTGCACATGCCCAGTGGTAGCATATTCTTCTACCAAGTTTGCTGTGTGAATCCTCAATCAGTACACTGGACAAGAGAGTAGCTACCATGAACAAAAGACAGGAGCCTTACTATGAGGTGGGAGAATGTGTGCTAAAAAAGTGCAGGACTGGTTATATTATGTTTGTGTATTTATTTATTATAGTATGTTTAATCTTTTTCCTGACCACTTATTTATATTATTTAAATGTGTTATACAGCCTATACTATAGACCATCTATAGTGTTAAATATTAATACTGTATTCCATACAGTATACATTAATGACCATGGTCTTTACTAGGTTCTTCTACTGCTCCCCCAGACTCCAATTGCTCCAACATTCCACAGAGTGGGAGATTGTGTACTGCATTTGGAAACCCCCCTCTAGAAATCCTGCGTTTGCCACTGGGTTTTGGTTTGGTTCATATCCACCAAATTTAGGTGGATTCAGATCTCTGGAAGACCATACAGCACATCTCTAATATGCTCTGTTTATTATGATGATATTAATGTCTTGCAAAGTTATTGGATGTAAGATAGTTTAACCACTTGCCTGGCATGGTCGCTTCAGATGCGACCATGCCTGCAAGTGTCTTATCTGTCATGGTCGCACAGGATGCGACCAGTCATTTAAACAGTGTTAGCAGCGTCAGGGAAGGGAAACTTCCCTCCGCTGCTGCTGTCAGAGGGACCGGTCTCCCTGCACTCTCCCCACTGATTGCCCTGCTGCCGATCACTGCTGATCGGTCAGCATGGCAGGACCCCCCCTCCAGTGTCAGCAGACAATAGCAGCCACTGAGGAGTGTAAATTAACCCTCCCAAGCCACCCCCAGAACCCCACTGTATACCTGGAGGCTGTCCTGGCTTTTAAAATGAAAGCCATGATGGTGGCAATGTTTTTGATGTTCCGATGGTCATGGTGTTCCCGATCGATGTTTCGATGTTTGGGAATTATTATTTTTTTAAATGTAAATAAGAATTTTTTTTTTTTGCAAATCATTTTAGATAGGGTTAAATTAATGTTCTTCACCTAATTCACTCATTAAAAAAAAAACTACAATTTCGGAGCGGTTTTTGAGGAAAAAAATCATCAGTTAAGTGGTTAAGTATTTCAGAAAATACAAACGAAAGAGCGCTATTCACATCCAAAGTGGATTTTATTTTACAATTCAGAAATCTCTAATATTCGTGCCGGCCGGCAATACATATACATACAATAAAAATAACAATGTAACTTCATAAAATTCTAAAAACAGATAAATCACTGATTATATTCAAATAAATTTTACACACGCATGTGTAGGGATGACCGTCCCACTTTTTTGATTATATTTCCTTGTTTCTCAGATATCCAGAGTTAGCATTGTATTTCCAATCAGCCGGATACTATGTAGATAGCTTGTGTCCAACAATGAAACAGTTAGACACAAGCTATCTACATAGTATCCGGCTGATTGGAAATACAAATACAATGCTAACTCTGGATATCTGAGAAACAAGGAAATATAATAAAAAAAGTGGGACGGTCATCCCTACACATGCGTGTGTAAAATTTATTTGAATATAATCAGTGATTTATCTGTTTTTAGAATTTTATGAAGTTACATTGTTATTTTTATTGTATGTATATGTATTGCCGGCCGGCACGAATATTAGAGATTTCTGAATTGTAAAATAAAATCCACTTTGGATGTGAATAGCGCTCTTTCATTTGTATTTTCTGAGTTTCTATTTTAGGGACAAATAACCAATTGCCCCTGAAAGAGCAGCTTACACATCTGTGGAATCACAGCGCCAGGAATTGTTTTGGTTAAGTATTTGTTGTAATATTTATTGTAATATTTGTAGTGGGGCATATAATGAAAGAATAAATATAATCTTTGTTCCTAATGTTTGTTGCCATGGAGTCTGTATATCATCAAATCTTAATAAAAATATATAGTTTTCAATTATCAGTCTTCAAGAAATGTATTCAACTGTCCAAATTGTCAGAAGACTGGTCATGTTGGGTTTTTGTTTGTTAGTGTCATCACTTAAGAAGTGCTTGGAGGTACATAAAAATCTGGGAACATGGTAAGCAGAATCTGCTTTAAGTTGTCGAAAAGAGAGCATAGTGACCACTGCATCAAATATGCTTTTGATAGATGCAATACCCATACCTTGTTGTGCCAAGAATTTTGAGTCATCTAAACCATGGATATTACCATGGTTGCCCCACAAAAATAAGATATTTAGTTACACATCTCTCACTTGACTCTCTCTCAATCTACCACCCCATCTCTCACCTCCCTTTTGCCTCCAAGGTCCTTTAGAAGATAGTCTATTTCTGATTCACCTCATTCCTTATTTCCCGCTCTCTTCTTGACACTCACCAAGCTGGTCCCCGTTGCTGCAACTTCATGGAAACCACCCTTACGACAGTCATCAATGACCTTCTTACTGCCATTGCCAACTATCAGCTCTCTATTCTATTCTATCCATTTGTCAAGAATCTGACTTGCAATACTCATTCTAAATAATTTGTCATGCAATTTACCTTGCCACCTGTTGAAGGTCGGGTTTCCTGCTTGTCTTTTTTTGTGAACTGATGCATGGATGTTACATATTAGACTATGTCAGCTGATTGCATTTCCTTCAGCCAGAGTGCTCATTGCTTCAGCTGACACCTGCAACCAATCAGAGACCTGCAACTCTGACGCAAGGCCTCTCTTGCCATTCGTTCAGGGTCAGAGCAATAAGTCACATCCTGACTACTAAGCCGCTGTTTGCAGCAAGCATCATGCTTGTCCTACCTCCATAGTATAGAAAACTACAGTTCATAGTTTTGCACAGTTTCCTGTATTACTGGGTTCCCTGCATATGAAGCCTTCCAACCACATATTTCAGAGTGCCATTCAGCTTGCTTCTGTTATCAAGTTACTGCATACTTGTTCCAGACTCTCAGCTCTGCACAGACTTCTACTAAAGCTCACTGATTTCTGAACTCTCCTCTGTGCATTGTTGTTCCTAGTCTGCAATAATCTATAGCCTTGGGCATGTGTCTGCTGTCCACTGCTGCAACCCAAAAATAAGATTGCTTGCCCCAATACCGGAGATTGGTACCTCTTTTGACCGGCCAGCACTTCACTGCATCTCAGCTGACAGCAGTGTTCAGCTGATACTCTGGTAAGAGGAGGTACTTAGCACCGGTCCTGGGGCATGTAATCTTATTCTTGGGCAGCAGCAGGGTGCAGAGAGAGCAGCAGCAGGAAGGGGGGGGGGGGGTAGTGTCGACAATGGCAGTATGTTTGTGGGCTCCCACAAAGTACTAATGCATAATACTGAAAGTCACATATTGTATTACCCTTTCAAATTATTTTAGTTAAAAAATCATAATAATTCTAGCTAGAGTTTAATGCAGTTTCTAGATTTTAAAGGAACAGCAACTATCAAGCAATAATCATTGCTGATTTACCTGCTCCCACAAAGTGCTAATTCATAAAAGTGAAAGTCACATATTGTATTACTACTGTATATCACCCCCATCCCAAATGCAGCTCTTATTAAGGTGCTATTCTAAACTTCAGAAAGGAATTACTTACACGTTTTATTTCTGGCTACTTTCACTTCACATGTCACTCGCTTTAAGGACGTTATTAGAATGTTGATAGAAGAGTTGTGAATGGCGCATTTCACAAAACACTCCAGATCTTCTACTTTCTTCTTAAACCTCCCAACAGGTCTGGTCTCTATGTGATAGATGAGAGCCTCGTGTTTCTGAAAAAAAGTAAATTCATACTGTAGGTACTGTACCTGGAAAATTAGATTAAAAAAACGAATTATATCCATCACCTATTGCAAGGAAGTGAGAAGAGGGTTGGTAGTCTGGTGGAGATAGACTCCCTATGAGAAATGAATATTGCTCAAGCAATATATGCACGGTAAAATAAAATTTGTGGCTATTACTGGTTCTATATGTTTTTGGGGGAGATTTCTTAAGGCTTCGAGAGAAATAGAGTGGAGAGAGATAAAGTACCAACCAATGAGCTTCTGTCATTTAACAGGCTGTGTTTGAAAAATGACAGGAGCTGATTGGCTTGTACTTTTTCTCCCTCTACTTTATCTCTCCCCAAGCTACATCTATATGCAGCCATGGACATAATATCTCTTTAGTGAAATGCATCAATCTATTGCAGGCAAGTACATTTTATTAAACAAAATAACAACATTACAGTTTCCTGTATTTGACTAAAAATCCCATAGACTATTAATCATTGCAATAAGCTACAGATATTATTTTCTAGTCTGTTGCTCTTCAAACATTATAATATATACAGTGGTGTAGTTCTATGTAAATTAAAACAGTTAATACACTAATTTATTTGATTTGATCATTGTGTAATGTACTACATATTATTATTATTATTATTATTATTATTATTATTATTATTATTATTATTATTATTAAATTAGTTAACTATTTAACCTGGACTATACACAATGCATAGGCAAATGTGGAAGATGCGGGGTGCTCCAGTTGTCCGGGAACCTCGCAAGCAAAGGCTTAAATTCTGATCACTATAGCACTATTATATAATGCTATCTTCCTAACGCTGCCGCTACAACATAGAGTATAAGGGATAGTCAGTTTTGTCTCCTACTGGTTATACTATGTACTAACTATTGTTGTTTAACCTTTTCCTGACCACTTATGTTATTTATATGAGAAAATTATTTTTCAAACCAAAAGTTTATTTTTATAGACTCTCTCCCCTAATAAGCTTGTGCTACTGCAGCATATAACGGCTTACTGTGATCGTTGTCCCTGTATATGTATGATGTTTTACATACACTGCACTTTTTATGACACATATTATACTGTAATTTGTTAATTGCTAAAACTTCTTATCTAGCACAGCCTATAGAATGACAGTTTGAAGCTAATTGGTTGGTACTTTAAATCTCTCTACTTTTTCTCTCTCCAAGACTTGATACATCTTCCCATGGAGGAAAAAACATCAGGGGAAAAGAGTCAGGGAGTTGAGGGAGGATAGGGAGAGACTCCAGTTGCATGGTGTAAAAAAAAAAAACAACAAGGCAAAAGTAAGGATATAAAAACAAATCACCAAAATAGCTTTCAGTGACAAAAAAGCACATCTGCCTAAACCTGGAAGAATAGTGGATTGAGCTGAACCAGTAGAAGAGCTGGTGTTGTATTGATACTGGGGTTCCCAAAATGAATAGGTCTTAAGTGACTTCAGTAATTTGGTTCACTGTTTCTCAGTCACCCCACAAATATTATTAGAAGTATATGGCAGTGCTGCGTTTCTGTATTTTTAATTGTTACATTTGGAATATCAACCATCTTAAACAGCAGTAGTATATACTATAATTATCTATCTATCTATCTATCTATCTATCTATCTATCTATCTATCTATCTATCTTCGTAACACTTTTGATCCATATTTAAAGAATAATGTTTCTAGCCATTAAATTATATAAGAACAACCATTTTTATGATTAGAGTCTTTCTATACAGTATGTTATACTTACAGTATTTGAATCCTAGTTTTTACATCTATATTATACAGAACGTGTCATACAGTATGTATGCCACAGAAATATATCAGGTAATAAATCCAGAAGTATTTAGCACTAATATGAAAGATTTAATCTTTAACACCTTGCCTTAAGATGTTGGTCATTGACAAAGTAATATCAAACAACACACTACATAACAAACATTATAAATTGCACTATCAGCGTAGATATTGGAGATAAGTTGCAGTAACATGATTGTATTACATTAAAGGTCTACATAAATATAAAATGTGTGCAACTAGTTTAGAATGACTTACCTCTAACACCTTGAGGATGGTGGGAAGTGGAGAGCTGCTGGGGTTCTTGATAGTAAAAATAATATTGAGGATGTTGCTGCCTTCATTAGGATCACCACTAGTTATAGCCAGGCACTCCGGTGCAATCAGTCCAGACACCTCATTATCTTTTCGAGCATCCTCAATAAGACTCTGATGTCTGCACTGAGAGGCTCCCACTTCAGACTTCATGACAGGAATGTGCTCAGTATACAATGATATAATGTAATACAGTGGATCAGGAAATTACTGTATAATATGTCTCCCTGGAAAATATTTATTTTAAAACTGATGACCATGCTGTTATGTTAAAACATATTTGTTAATGAATCATTGAAATCGCCTTTAAATAAAACATTTAGCTATTTTTTTTTTACATACCTTCTATATTTGCTATAACATTAGTGGAGAATAGCCAAACCCTTCTGCAATGGATTAGAACAAGTTCTACTGTCAATTAGTATCGAGTTTATATAGTCTTCATTGTGGATTGTATGAATATTCATTTTTATATTGTCATTTATATCATGTTCTTCATAGATCATCATTAGGAATTCACATTCTAAGAACTGAGTCATCGTTTGTGTAGGAAACTATATGGAATAATAAATGCAACTCCGCAATAGGGTATTTACAACATACATACTAACTGTTTTAATGTATGTTAATAATTATTATACATGATATGCCATATATTAAATTTCTTTGATATAATTTAGGAATGAGATTCACTTTGTTCTTCCTCAGGTTCAAATGTTTTATTTACAAAGAGTCATGCTGGCCATACAGCAGGACGAACCGCATCCTTGCAGGCTCAGTGGCAAGCTTAGCTAACCACAGGTTCTATTCTTCCTCTATGTGTCTCGTGGACACCCAAAGAGGGGGAATCACCTACTTTGCTGGTATTCCTGGGGTCGGTATAGTACCCCTGATGGGATCCTGGCATTGGTATTGAGACAGCCGGGATCCCGATGAGCGGTATTTTAACTGCATACCCTCACAGTAGCTAAACAGGATTCTTCTATCTCCTGCCATGTCACACTACACAGTCTTAAACAAGATGGCCATGTTCAGTAGAGATGTTCAGCAGAGATCTCAGCAGTCATCTTAGGATAGGGCATAAATCCTCCCTGGAGAATAGGAAGAGTCAAGTCTACACCACAGTGCAATACTCTTTCAACATTTGGAAGTTCTCAACCCCCCGACCTGCTTACTCTGATTGTCAGCTTTATTGTTTTGCATGAAAGTCTTGGGATGCTCTCAATGTCATTACATGGGTTTAGAATGATCCTATCATAATGGGATAAGCGACACAACCATTCACAGTGGGTCTTTTGTGTGTCATTGACAAAGGCATTTGGAAACCTTTAGTTTTTATTGATGGGCGACAGTTGGTCTCCATCTAAACTTTAAGGTTTTGGTAATGACCCCATCCACATCTTTTATTGGATTAATTGGGCAAGATGACAATGTGTTTGAGTATGATAGAAAAAGAAGCTAAGCAAATGTTTTAGTCAATTTATTATGTGTTACTGTTATAATTTATAATAATCAAAAAGGTGGGTACTAGGGAGTCAAATCCCAGGATTGGCGGGATCCCGGGATTTAGGGCCAAAAACTGCTAGGATTCAAAGCTCCAATCCCGGGGATTGAGGGATCAGCGTTGAGCGTCCTCAGGACGCTCAAACGCTGCGCAGCTTCCTCCTTCCGGCTCCCCAGAGCAGCGTGACGTGTAGCGAGAGGTCACGCACCGTCACATTCCGCTGGGAGCCGACGGGAGAGAGCAGCTGAAGTGTCCACATGTCCGCCCCTGGTGTATGGTGAGTTATGTGTGCGGGGTAGGGTGAGGGGGGCAGCCACACAGGGAAACACCGATCACGGGGTTCGAATACTGGGATTGACCATTTTTCAATCCCGATACCCGGGAATGAAAAAATGGCCTAGGATTGACCTCCCTAGTGGGTACCTTAGTTTTGCACTTTTAACATTATTTAGAGAGTATGATTAGTCTTGGATTATTTGAACTTTCCATATCAATTGGTGCTGTGACTCAGATCCCTTTTCAAGATGATAACAAAAAAGGATAACCAGGTGTATTCCTTCATCAAAGTCCTGGATAGCCACGAGGCGAAGGTAAGCTAAGATATTTTTCTTTTACCTATGTTAAGAAGCTTTGATGGAGAGACATGTATGATTTTGTTATCTGCTCTGATGCTAGGATACTTTATTTGCTAATTTGAACAGGTAAAGTGAAAAACCAAGGTAATGTTGTTTTTTTTTAAAATAGATTTTTATTTTTGTTAATATGCATTAACTGGATGAAAAGCATTCTTCGACTGACTCTGGTTTACGAGGGTCCTTGATCTGCTAGTTCTTGGATTGCTGACCTAAAGTTAAATATGGGTGTGAAATTATGTTAAGAAGGTGTGTTTTATGTATTTAAAGTAGAGACAAGCGGGTTCGGTTCTCGAAGAACGGAACCCACCCGAACATTAAGATCCGAGCCGGGAACTGAGTTCGAGTTTTCCCGCCAGACTCAGATCCCAAAGAGAGGCCAAATGTTATCTTCCCGCTGTCGGATTCTTGCGGATTTTGGATTCTGTATAAGTCCCCATCCATCGGCACCATTTTGACTCCGGCTGTGAAGAGTATACTGGACGGATGTGTCTGTCTCAGTACTGTGTTGTCTGGCGTGGGGCTGGTGCTCTGTCTGCTGTATCTGAAAGGGATCCAGTCTTTAGGTCGACAGTAAGTAGCTCGACATGGTTTCTAGTTCGACATATTCTAGGTCAACATGACAAAAGGTCGACATGAGTTTTTCACATTACTTTTCATTTTTTTTAACTTTTTCATACTTTATGATCCACGTGGACTACAATTGGGAACGGTAATCTGTGCCGAGCGCAGCGGTAGCAGAGTGAGGCACCTTGCCAGAAGCATGGGGAGTGAGTGAGCTATGCAAGGGGACACGGTGCACTAATTGGGGTTCCCTTTCATTGTACAGAGAAAATGACACCAAAAAAACCTAAAAAACAACCTCATGTCGACCTTTTCTGATGTCGACCTAGTACATGTCGACTTAGAGTCCCTGTCGACCTAGAAACCATGTCGACCTACTTACTGTCAACCAATAGTGGTCGACTTAGACATTGTCGACCTAAGTCTAATCTACCTAACATACCACACCCATCTGAAAGGGGTACTGTGTCTGCTGTATCTGAAAGGGGTGCTCTGTTTGCTGTTACTGCAGGTGTGTTATATAAAAAGAATACATATTTCTGACTCATTTGTGCAAGACTGTAACCGCAGTGTGTGATATAAAAAATAATATATATATTTTGATTAAAATTTATATTTTGTGCTGTGTCATCCCAGTACACATCCAGGGACTGCAGCTTCTCCATCCATCTAGGGGTGTTCTGTCAGTCCACCCAAAATAAAAGACATCTTTTTTTTTCATATTTTGTGCTGTATCCTCCCTGTATACATCCAGGCGTGCATGGTCCATTTCAGAGTGCTGTGTCCTTAGCTCATATTCTTATGTTATAACTTATTGTCCTATTTTCATAATTCTTCTTATCACAACATTGTGATTCATTCAAATTAATATTATTAATAACAATTATAAATTAACAAAATTTAAATTAAATTAAATTCTTCTTTACCTAATTCATCTTTTTGTGAACTGAAATCTTTAGCCTTGCCTAATGCGTTGTTTTTTAAAATACATTATTTTTTTAAATATTTTGTGCTGTGTCCGTCCTCCTAGTGTATACATCCAAGGGCTACTGCTGCTCCATCCATCTAGGGGTGTTCTGCCTATCCATCCATCTAGGGGCTTTGGCCCAGTATTAAATAAAGAAATAAAATATGTTGTGCTGTACCCCAGTATACTATACATCCAGGGGCTGCTGCTTCACCTTCCAGTGACAAGGGATGTTCTGTGTTCTGTCCATCCATCCATATAGGCTCTGCCCCAGTGTTTTAATAATATAAAAAATATACTGTATTTTGTGCTGTACCCCAGTGTACTGTACATCCGGGTTTCCGGATGCGTTGAAAACTCTTTCTGAGCACACACTGGAGGGCGGGCAACTGCCAGTATTGGAATAGACTGTCTGACATGCCTATTTGGAATGCTATGACTAAAATCATCATCAACCATTTTTTGAATGGTGACCATATTATATGCAGTCACAGTAGACATGTCAGTAATAATTGTATGCAGTCCCTTAAGGCCCATACACACTAGCTGATTTTGAGCTCAAAGTAGCTCACTTTTGGTGTTTTGAGCTACTTTGAGCTCAAACTCGGCCAGTGTGTATGTCAGGGTTCCCGCATCAACGCTAGCCGCCACCATCTGTCGGCCTGTTTTAACAGCCGAGTGAAGCACTTTCCACAGTCTCCTACTGTGGAAAGTGCTTCTCCCCTCCCCATGAATATTGCTGGGCACAGGGAAAAGTGTGTATGCACTGAGCTATTTTCCTGCCCGCGATGTTCACGATCATCACTGTGCATACGCCCAGTGTGTATGCACCTGTAGTCCGGATCAGATGTCAATAGTTTTTGCTGAATGAACTGCATCACTGCCACTGGGTCTCTTTGAAAAAATGTGCAGCATGGCAAAAATATACCAAAATTGTCCAGGCTCACAACAAAAACATTTGTTTTTGTGTGATCAGATGGGCCTAGCAGTACTTAACTGCTGTCAAATTCTTTCTACGCTAATACTTTATTTCTTCATATTACAGGAATTCCAGGAATTTTTAAATAGAGAATGTTCGCTATTTGAGGGCATAGGGTTTAGTTGCCTCAGCCAGCTTTACACACAGTTGTACCATGTAAACATATGTGTGTATTTGACCAATATACACAACAAATATTTCTATTAATTAAATATATTTCCTTTCCACTTTGTTGCAGACATCCTGGACAACGGAAAAGACCTCCCATTTGTGCAGTCAGGGCCCCCCTTTTTTCCTCTATATTTGTGTATATATTGTACACTGGAAGGCAAGGCTTCCTTCCTCTGGTATTGGCACCCCTCCTATTTACCCTCAGGTGTTTTAATTAGCTAGGTTCCTGCATTTCAGATCACACATTGAAATGGCACTATTTAGAGTTAAGTCCTGTATAAATTTATATAATGTGATAGTATTAGGAATGTTAGGGACCCATGTGATGAAGTCACCTGGCCGCGGTACATGGGTCCGCATATTTGCGCAAATGTGTGCTAAGAACTTCAATTATACTCCATTTTAATTGTGAGAGTTTATTTAAATTATTTTTACTATCAGTGTTCTTAGTGCTAAGAGTGTGCATCTGCATCTCTCTTCCCCCAGCATAGTATTAGAAGCCTCGGCATGATAGCACCTCTTGATATCTTTAGTAATAGGATGTGCAATCCAGGTTCCCCCCTTTTTTCCACTATATTTGTGTATATATTGTACACTGGAAGGCAAGGCTTCCTTCCTCTGGTATTGGCACCCCTCCCATTTACCCTCAGGTGTTTTAATTAGCTGGGTTCCTGCATTTCAGATCACACATTGATAAGGCCCTATTTATAGGTAAGTCCTGAATAAATTTATAGAATGTGATAGTATTAGGAATGTTAGGGACCCATGTGATGAAGTCACCTGGCCGCGGTACATGGGCCCGCATATTTGCTCAAATGTGTGCTAAGAACTTCAATTATACTCCATTTTAATTGTGAGGGTTTATTTAAATTATTTTTATTATCAGTGTTCTTAGTGCTAGGAGTGTGCATCTGCATCTCTCTTCCTCCAGCAAAGGAAAAGACCTGCAAGATCCGACGTGTGGATGATGACGTTTTGGTTTTTATTTGGAATCATAGTCTGGTGGGATTCTAGTCCCTCCTTCCTCATAAATTTGCTTCGGAATAAAAATAATATTACATTTACTATAATCAATCAATCCTTCCTTCCTTTGCCTTCCTTCCACTTCATACATACTTCAACTCCTGTGGGCCTCTAATCTAGTTATTTATTGATTAATGAAAGCTTTCTTGGCTACTTTCTATGGGGTCATATAGTTTGTTAAACTGCCACCCTGTCTGCCACTGCAGTGCCACTGTTTCTTAGCTGAGCCATGTTGGAATTTTAAATGCCACATGTTTGTGGCGTGCCAACCCCTGCTGTCGCTTAGCTTAGTCATCCAGTTACCTCGTGAAACAATATTGTGAGCTGTGAGGTGTTCAGAATAGACTGGAAATAAGTGGAAATGAATGTTATTGAGGTTAATAATACTGTAGGAACAAAAACACCCCCAAATGCTGTTATTTTAGCTGTTTTTATGATTTAAAAAAAAAATCCAGATCCAAAACCAAAACCTGCAAGGGCTGTTTTGGCAAAACCAACACAGATCCAAAACACAAAGGAGATACAGATCCAAAACCAAAACACAAAACCCGAAGAATGGCCCGGCGTACACCCCTAATTTAAAGTAGATCAGAACAACTGATTAAAGGGAGAAAACAGTGACTTCCTTCCTGGGAGTGAAAGTGTTTTTATCTAGGGTTTAAAGTTATGAAATGGTTGTATGAATGATGTGAATGATAGTTTCATGTAAAATATTTTAATATGAAATGTGTTAATACGAACAATTTTGAGATGGAAATGACCGTCACTGCTTTACTGTGAATAGATACATTTTCTGGGCGTTCTGCAGCTCTGGTCTGTGATAAAACAGAAAAAAAAGGAAAAAAGGTGAAGTAGTAGGAGCCTGGAGAAGCCGGCGGGAGCCCTGGGAAGCTTTGCGGTTCTGTCGGCATCCGGTGTGCTCTTACTGGACCACAAGGAAAACTATATGCCATAAGGCCATAAGTGTACTTACGTTAGTAAATCCCTCAACGCTCGGTGTGGTGTCTTTAACCTTGTTCTTGCATCTTCAGTGGCATATGAAGAAATCTCTACAAGTAGTCGGAGATTAACTCCCATAGTTGGTGGGGTCAGAGATGTGACCCCCATAGATGAATATTGCTGCATCGGAACAAAAATTGTCAACCTGTCATAACTAGTGGAGTGGATGGATTAGATCCTGCAAACATACGTGGGAAAAGACTGCAGTTGCTAGGTATGCGGAGTAGTATGTGTGAAATAAGTGAGGAACAAAAACAGCCAGAATTAGATTTGTTGCCATCTGACTGGGCAAAAAAGTTGACTAGCAGCAGAATGTAATGGCGTTCAAGTTTGCTGGACAAACTCAGATGTTTTTTGAAAGGGGCATTCACTTACAAGGCATGGTTTTGCTGTGGAAATGATTGCTTCTTTAATAAAACATCCAAGATCATCCTGCATCCCGCATCGCCAGCAATCTTGGACCCTATTACCCCTTGCCCTATATGTCAGTTGGGTTTGATTTCAGAATACGGACCGCAGCATCCTAATGGTCAGAATCCCAACAGGGAAAGGTAAGTATACTTACCTTCCCCCCTGGCCTCCTAACCCAAACCCATCCTCCCAGGGCTTAAACCTAACACTCCCCTCCCTGCAGCCCAATCCTAACCCTCCCTTGTGGTGCCTAAACCTAACCTCCCTCCCAGCAGCCTAAACATACCCCCCCCCTCTTCCTACATGCGGCTTCCCTTTTATTCCACTGTAAAACTGTATCATATATATATATATATTCAGTAGCGGATCATGCCACGACAAGCAGGACTTTTGCCCGGGGCACCGTTGCCCTGAGAGCGCCGCCACCGTGGCAAGATACTGGTGCCGGTGCCGTGCTGGTGCCATGCGGTGCACGATGACATCATCGCACACCGCACGGCATTGTGGGAGCGGCCATAGACGCTAGAGGTCATAATTGACCTCTAGTGTCTGTGCAGTGCTATGGGAGAGACGTCATGACATCTCTCCCATAGATCCGAGGAGCGGCGCCGGCGGCCGGAGACGGAGGGCAGCAGCGGTAGGCAAGCAGGAGCGGGGATGGTGAGTATTCATTTATTTTTGTAAACGGCACAGCTACAGGGGGCACAGTACTGGGGGCACAGCTACACAGGGTGCACAGTACTGGGGGAGCACAACTACTGAGGGCACAGATACACAGGGGGCATGTACTGGGGGTACAACTACTGAGGGCACAGCTACAGGGGGCACAGTACTGGGGGCATAGCTACTGAGGGCACAGCTACAGGGGGCACAACTACTGAGGGCACTGTACTGGGGGCACACTACTGAGGGCACAGTACTAGGTGCACAACTACTGAGGGCACAGTACTGGGGGCAGAACTACTGAGGGTACAGCTACAGGGGGCACAACTACTGAGGGCATAGCTACAGGGGGCATAACTGACGACGCCCTTTCCCCATGAAGCCACGCCCCTACTTTTTGATGCGCGTCTACGGCGCGCACTAACCCTGTTTTGCCTGTCGGGGTGGGGGGAACCGGGCGCCAAAGGAAACTTTCGCCCTGGGCGCCACAAGGTCTAGAACCGGCCCTGTATATATTACTGATGGTGCATTAACTGGCATATGTTTTGCCATGTTTTCCTAAATTCCAGTTCATGCTGCCAATCAATGATGATATTGCTTTTATAAGTACTAGCACAGAGGTGAATTTTAGGAATGATTGAAGTAAAGTCAAAGCCACCTAATTCATTTGTACAATACTCATCATATTAAAGCAAAAATATTATTAGGGATTTAACCTTGCATTACAACATCATCTTGGCCGAAGTGGAGAATGATTTCATTGTTTTACAAGAAAGTCTTAACTGAATATAATACATCAGGGCTTCAGGATAAATTAAATTACATTTCAAAAAATGTAACTATAATTTTGTAAATATACTGGTGAGTCACAGATGGGGGGAAATATATAATCTGTATAAATGTATTTAAGTCTTTTAAAAATGGTATTGGCAAGTGATTATGTTGCGATGTCATACTGTAGATAGTTGTTTTTTTCCCAATCAGATAGTGTTGTTACCATACAGTATATACACATGCACTAATGTCTATGCAATCAGATTGTTCTCCACAGAGAATCTCACAGTGGGTGCCACAGACACCTATGCACCAGAAGAGGACCTTATGACTTATGCCTGTATTGCATGTAATAAATTACCATCACCTGATTTTCATGTCCGTACTAACAATATTAACATTGATGATACATAGAACTTAACTGAAAAAAGGTATTTATTGTTTATCTGTTGTACAATAAAAATATAATTGCTATAATCCATTAAATTAAAGTCATTATATTAAGCTTGCATGTTGTGCATGCCATAAACACGAATGTTGTTCAGATAAAAGTAAGAATAATTTGTAATCCACCTTTGTATTACTATGTTGCAAGAAAATATGGCCTACATCTTTCAATGTGAATTATTTTGTGTTTTCAATTAAAATGGTAGAACGCTGAGAAAACTTTTGCCTTGTAACTGGCCTTGTACTTATCTTTACATAGAGTGATATAACAGTATTGTGTGTTGAAGCTAAGAACTTTCTGTTAAAGAGATATAGTATATACTGTAATGTTTAGTCACTAGCCGAAGAAATTCACCCACCACCCACTGACCTGATTGCAGTATTAATAGCATTAAGAGAAATATGCAAAAGAAGTAGCTGTAAATAATTTTAACACTCATGTATCATTTAAGGATAAATATTATTGTTATATCTGATGACCAAAACTTCGTATGCAATTAGTGAGGACATTTCCAGGTGTGACTTTATCAATCTCCCTAAGGTGAGAATGCTCAGGTACGTGTGAATATCTTTTAGTGGTTGCCAAGAAAATAGTGCAGGAATTTGTGTGTAGCTATGGAAATCCCCAAGTAATATAAGTTCATCTGACCAAGGTCCCACTTTATAGGACTGGTATTCAAGAAAAGGAAAGGTTGAGAAGTTTTATGCCAACGATATTTTACCCAAGAAAATGGTTTACAGTGGCCTGATGCTTTACTTTTTTGTACTGTTTGCTATCAGAACTAATCTTTGGACATTTCTTCCAATGATGGGCCTAAAGGCAGATTTTGACAACTGCAAATGTGATTGTGAACTATCAGATCAAAATATCTAATCATCTGAAAGAATCTTGCGATAGGTGCACAAGCAAATTGCCTGTCACCTGTCATTCCCTTGAAGGAAGAGAGGTTTAATTTTGTGTCCAATTGCTGGAAAGGTCTACACCAGAGCCGGCCCTAACCAATATGATACCATAGGCAAGATTTTGGCAGGTGTGGTATAGCTCATAGACAGTTAAAAGATAGACAGTCATTAGTTAGACACCATATGGTCGACAGTCAAAAGATAGAGAGGGTCAATACTCAGATTGGGTCAAAAGACCGACAGGGTCAAAAGTCCATCAGGGTCAAAAGTCTGTTACGGTCAAAAGGCCAATAGGGTCAAAAGTTAGACAGGGTCATAAGTCAGACACTTTTTTTTTCTTTTTTTGTGTTTTTAAACATTTTTTAACCCAAATTTGGTGAAATTCTGCCCCTCGCGGGCTCACTACGCTCACCACACTTTGGGCTAAGGGGGTAATTCCAAGTTGATCGCAGCAGGAAATTTTTTAGCAGTTGGGCAAAACCATGTGCACTGCAGGGGAGGCAGCTATAACATGTGCAGAAAGAGTTAGATTTGAGTGGGTTATTTTATTTCTGTGCAGGGTAAATACTGGCTGCTTTATTTTTACACTGCAGATTAGATTGCAGATTGAACACACCACACCCAAATTTAACTCTCTCTGCACATGTTAAATCTGCTTCCCCTGCAGTGCACATGGTTTTGCCCAACTGCTAAAATATTTCCTGCTGCGATCAACTTGGAATTACCCCCTTAGTGTCTCGCTCCACTCCGCTTCGCTCACCACAACTTTACTAAAGGTAATGGTTTGTGACATAGATAGTAAATGAGGCAAAAGTTGACCCTGTTGGACTTTTGAATGTCTGACTTTTGACTATCTGACTTTTGACCCTGTCTGACTTTTCATTGCTATTTCCGCCTCTGACCCTGCACCTCTTTTTCAGCGCCATCACCCCTCACCCATAGCAGTCCTCATATTGGTGCTCCTACCAGCTATATTTTAAATAGGAACAGTGCGCACATTCGGCGCTCAGCTTAAAAAGGGTGTGTTCTTGCTGGGAAGGGGCATGGTCATACAATAGTACCCCCAATTCAAATTCCGCCACACAGTAGTGCAACTTTATTTACACTTTATCATGCGATAGTGTCCCTTATTCACATTACATCATACTGTAGTACCACTTTACCTTATATTAATTACTCCTCACAGTAGTGACCCTTATGCACATTACATCACACTGAAATGCTCCTTATTCACATTACACAACACCATATTGCTCTTTATTCACATTAGACCACACAGTAGTGCCCTTTCTATACATTACTTACGCTACACAGTAGAGCAACTTATACACATAATGCCACACATTAGTAATGCCTTTATACAGATAATACTACACAGTAATGCCCCTCACACATGACACACATTATTAATGTCCTTATAAACATAATGTGACTTACACATTATGCCAACCTTTATTAATGCCCTTATACACATAATGGTGGTAATTCTGAGTTGTTCGCTCGCTAGTTGCTTTTAGCAGCATTGCAAACGCTAGGCCGCCGCCCTCTGGGAGTGTATCTTAGCTTAGCAGAATAGCGAACGAAAGAGTAGCAGAATTGCTACTAAATATTTTCTTGCAGTTTCTGAGTAGCTCCAGACCTACTCCTAGATTGCGATCAGCTCGATCCGTTTAGTTCCTGGTTTGACGTCACAAACACGCACTGTGTTCGGCCAGCCACTCCCCCGTTTCTCCAGACACTCCCGCGTTTTTACCTCACACGCCTGCATTTTTTATCACACTCCCGGAAAACGCTCAGGGAATATTTTACTGTAGCAGTTTAACACACATACAATATATCACGAGTATTGCAGCTGATATATATAATAATAGCCATATCGTCCTATATATAGGATCGCCTGTTTTCCATTCAATAGGATTATTTCTATCAGTAGGAATCAGCTTCTATCGCTATATACTATCTAGGACCCCAGCTGCTATGCTTAAAATATTAGAGGTTCTGTTGCCAACAGCATGTAGTGTTCACAACTTCAAGTGCTGTCAGCTTATAATACTTGAAACATTTGTTGCAAACTCTAATGATAAGTATCGTATTTTTAAGTATGTGTTGTTAGAATCAGCAGCTATCAGCAGGTGGCATTAGACACATTTGTTACACTTTACAATGTTTGATATCCTCTCTTCAGTTATGAGCAGCCACATATAATTTCTCTAGTAACAGCCATTTCCCTACAGGTAAATATACATTCTATTTTATAATGACATATGTCGGATACACGCGAGCACGCCGTGTATCCGAAATATGTCATTATAAAATAGAATGTGTCTAATGCCACCTGCTGATAACTGCTGATTCTAACAACACATACTTAAAAATAGGATCCTATTGAATGGAAAACAGGCGATCCTATATATAGGACGATATGGCTATTATTATATATATATCAGCTGCAATACTCGTGATACATTGTATGTGTGTTAAACTGCTACAGTAAAATATTCCCTGAAATTAAGGGATAGTGAAAAAGTCATAACACTTATACGTCACACCGCAATGCACCACATTATAACAAATATGCCACAATAGATGAATTTATTTACCATCACTGGGAAGGTGTAATAAGTGTGGGACTTATAAAGTTTTGTATTGGCACCACTCTGTCCAGTATTACTTGACATTATATCTAATTATATTATATTAATGAAATATCAGCAAGGGATATGATGTATGGGATAGATACATACTCTTAAAGGAGCATGGCCTCCCTGAATGCTACAGCCCTATACCTCTAAATAGAATATCTTCAATAGAGGAGTGATTTCAAGCGGGTCTGATAGAATGAAATACAGACTACCGCACGAGGCTGGAAATACATGTGGTGGTTATTGAAAATAGGGACTACTATATCCCTTAATGATCCATACCACAGTCGGGATTGCCATATGTTGTGGATATTAGAAATAGGGACTACTATATCCCTTACTGATCATATCACAGTCGGGACTGCCATATCCCCTAAATAAAATCCCCTCCTTCTTTATTCCCCTCTACATATACCCTTGAAAAATCTGCACCTATGTATTAATACTGACAGCGAGTGCGAATTAATACTTACCTTCTCGAAGAATAATTTGGAGATAGAGATATTCATCTTATAGCTGATTCCGGCTCAGCAGCATAATAACTTGAGATGTAGCAGCACTAATTGGCTACATATAACTCTCCATATCTGTTTATCGTAGTCAATCTGCATCTACATAATCTGGTGATATTCACAGTCTCTAGGTCTTGGGATTTATTCCCAGATGATATTTGTTGAATAAATAGACATTATAGAATAGACGGTTGATAACATCAGAGTAACAGCCATTGCAGAATTATATTGTCAATGATAGTAACATTTAAATAGATACAACAATCCTACGAGTATTATACGTACCAAATACACGCGGACACGCTTTTTAAATTTCTTTATTCACAATTTCCTATCTTATAGGTTTCACATATATGTTAGTTTGTCTGTTTTTAACTCTTATGTTTCAGTGTTGTCTGGGTAATTAATTCATAATTTAATGTATATTTAATAAAGGTTAAGTTTTAAGATAAAGTAATCTTTTCTAGTGCGTCAACCATACAGTTCCTCCTTACTTTTTTCATCTCAACCCGATCGCCTATATAGTGTAATTGACAGCACCCCCTTACACATCAAGCATTGTCTGATATAAAGGAAAAGGGGTCCAAACAAGTGATGATGGTTCACATACACTCACAATATTGACAATATATATTGAGTGTGCAGATACCCAACTCTTGTATAAGTTAATGTAGTAAATACAATAGGGTGCAAGTTTCCAGAGGTCTGGGACTTCGGGCAAGAATGCCGTATTTTTAAAATGGCAGTCATTTACAAGGATAAGTAATGGGTTGGGGTTTTGGAATCTGCACTGGACAGGATTGAAAATAGATTTTAAACAATTACTGTACCATACAGGGCATGAATGAAGGCCAACGTGAGGCTACCGACTTTGCCTATTAGGCTTTTGAGGTAGAACAGAGTTGGCGGTGCTCCCGGACATTAGTTCAGAGCAAACTATTGTGGGGGGGGGGTTTGCAGAGAAGCAAAAAGAAGACTGTTTTATTGTCTCTCTGGGGCACACTTTGTATCAATAAACTTACTAGTGAGATTATGATATGTGGTACACTGTGAGTGTAAGAATAAAACTTAACTTTTATTATTCAAAATAGACGAAAGTATTGCGTGAATCCACAACACAATTAACTTAAAAAAAGTATTAAATAACAATGTAACAATATGTTACTCACTTATTAGGAGTAGGTGGCAGGAGGTTTGTCTGCACACCCACTGTATTTTAGGTATTGATTTTTGACGTTAATCAAAGCGAAAGTTTGAGATCTCTCTTTCTCTGTCAACTTATGAATTGTTATACACCAATACCTTCATAAGAGAGAAACAAGAAATCCGACTTTTCCAACTCCGGACTCCTTCTAGAAGAGTAAGCATAGGCACATAAACTGTAGTGAATATTTAAGGTGTTAGTTGCTTGATTAAGCCTGGGTACAGAGATGGAAGGTATATTCCTGAATACTACAGTACCCGGTATTCCCAGAGGGTCACCCTTTCTGGTACTGACCAGGCCCAATGCTGCTTGGCTTTCAAGATCAGACGAGATCGGGCATGTACAGCATGGTGTGACTGTAGATGACTGGGTAAACAACCATCTGCGTTTAGGGATACCCAATGGAAAGAAGAAATACTTGAGCAATGTTGAACAGAATTGAATAGTGGATAGGAAAATGCTTGTAAAAAGACGAAACAAGCAAAATTAAGGAGGAATGGTGATCTCATTTCCTTCAATCTATCCTGACGGTATGTCACAATGCTCATAGATGAGAATCAAATCCAGAAACGGATTTTGCATAGACAAGGGAGCAAATAAACATCAGAACCATATCAAATACTGGGGTAGATGTATTAACCTGTAGAAGGCACAAGGAAGTGATAAACCAGTGATAAAGCGGTGTTAAGTGCAAGGTGATAATGCACCAGCCAATCAGCTCCTAACTGTTAATTTACATATGGGAGCTGATTGGCTGGTGTGGCATTTATCACTGGTTTATCACTTCCTTACGCCTTCTCCAGGTGAATACACCTGCCTCACTGAATTATGGTATTAATGCTCTGGCGATTATGAAACAGTAACGTTATCAGATAACCAATTGCAAACCCAAGATGTAGCTTTCAAAAGAAACCTCATTGTTCATATATGGTTATCATATATAAAGTATTTGAGAATAACCAGAAAAGATTTGCACAAGAAAGAATTCACCACAGGTAAATGACAATATTATTAATAATTTACCTTATTCGCTAACCATTTCAGAGTTAGGAATGAATAACAATATAATTCACAGTAATGCCATATGCTGTCTCTTTAAGAAATAAAAAGACAAAGTTTCACATGGAGACCAGCACACTATTTGTAGGGTATACCCTGTTGCTAACGACATAAGCCACTGTCTGTCCCTTGCTTCACAATTTGCAAGGACAGGCAATTGCACAAAAACATATACTTAAATTAAATAAACAAGCTCTCTTTGTGCAGGAATACTTCTGTTATATTAGACTCCTGGCGTAGTTAATTACTGTGTTCAAATAGAAAATTTATTCAAATAGAACATTTATTGGTACACAGATTAAAGCCTGATAAATAATCTCCCTGTAATAATTAAGCACACAAAATTTTATGTATGTGTGTGCAATATCCAGGGAAAAGCAGCAGGTGCTATTGCTGTGGGAGCTAATACTGGGAGAACAAATCCCTGGCTGTGCGGCATGCACAGAGTGGGATGATCTTGTCCCCGCTACCGACTTGTAGCGTTAGTGGGAGCTGGGGATATGAAGCCTGTTAGGAGAGCTAGTGGGGACAGCAGGGAGCCGTGTATAATACCTGAGACGTGTGTGCTGGCAAGGAGTCCGCTCGCCGGAGCTCCGTTACGGAGGTCCCGGAAGTCGGGCGCCGGACCGGAAGTTGACGCGCGTTTCGCTGGGAGGAGCTTGTTCACATGAGCGTCTGATCTAGTCATGGGCAAAGTGATTCACTGAACTGTGTTGAGACACATGACTCAGTTCAGTGAAGTGTCTCGAGTCAGTGTCTCGGCACATGAGTCATGACTCATTTGTAGTGGAATGTATTGCAGAGACTGCACATGAATCAGTGAGTTGCCAGTGCTGGCAGATCAGTACTGGACTCATGGAGGGTTATTCAGCTGCAGTGATTGTGCAGTGTAATCGGGGGTGGCAGCTGCTTATGCACTGATTGTTAATAATATATTAACATAGATTCAGTGTTATGTTGATATATTATTAATAACCACTTATTGCACACTAGTTACAGAATATAATAATTACTTCTGGCTGAGGAGAGAAAGCTTAACAGCCACGAAACACATCATTCAGTTTGTAACTAAACCAAATAAAAACATTTTTTTTTTTACTTTGCATACTTTGCTAATTAGATGATTTTAGGTGGGCTTGTATTTATTATATTATCCACTATCTAGCCTCCAGGGAGTTTGCCACCCACAATCACATTGAGCAGGAACAGTGAGTTGAGAGCCCTGTACCACAGGGGCTCCACCTCCTGCAGGCTTATGCTGCATGAATCAGATCCATCCACTGAGTCACTGAGTCTACACAGTGTACAACTGTCTCACTCACTGGCAGACTCAGGATGAATCATGATTCATGACATGACTCAGGCACAGCAGCGAGCACAGCACTCACTGACTGGTGAGTCGTGACTGCTCCCTCCCCCCTCCCACTGGGTGTCACCTGGTATAGCCTCTGGCCAATCACAGCTAAAGACACACAGCAAAACACACTGACTGAACGACACACTGAGTTTCCTCCCTCTGGCTGAGGGAGGCTGCTGCTGCAGCTGTCTCGACTCATTAAACAGTGAGTGATTCGAATCATTCATACTTCCTGATGATTCGAGTCCCTGTGTTGAGACAGTGAGTCAGTAGCCATCTCTAGTCTGATCAGTAAGCCCTCAGTGTGAGCCTCATATCTGCTGCATCTAACAATCCCCTTGTAGAAGGACGTGAGCGAGAGGTGCAGGGACCAATAGTTGAGAGCTGCTGGAAACCATGGGGACCTATTGCGGGACCGGCTGTGATGCATAATAAAGTGCAGATGTTGCATGTCATAATTGTACCCTTGCAGGTCATTAAGTGATAATCAAAAAGTTTCTTTATTTGAACTGCTTTGGATTGCTCATACTTGGTAATTAAAAGGATAATATACTCCTATCCATTGAGTTGTCATGTAATAATTGTTTAAAGTAGTTTTGAGATTCTAATCAATGATTAGAATGGGATTAAAGGAAATAAAGGGACTTCAGGAGAAGTTTAACTGCGATATGGTATAGATGATTGAAAACAAACGTTTTCAATCATCTATACCATATTACCATATACTATACCAATTATGACATGCAACATCGGCACTATATTATGCATCACAGCGGGTCCCGCAAGAGGTCCCCATGGTTTCCAGCAGCTCTCAACTATTGGTCCCTGCACCTCTCAATCACGTCCTTCTACAAGGGGATTGGCAGATGCAGCAGATATGAGGCACACACGGAGGGCTTACTGATCAGACGATAAGGTGAACAAGCTCCTCCCAGCGAAACGCGCGTCACTTACGGTCCGGCGCCCGACTTCCGGGACCTCCGTAACGGAGCTCCGGCGAGCGGACTCCTTGCCAGCACACACGTCTCAGGTATTATACACGGCTCCCTGCTGTCCCCACTAGCTCTCCTAACAGGCTTCATATCCCCAGCTCCCACTAACGCTACACGACGGTAGCGGGGACAAGATCATCCCACTCTGTGCATGCCGCACAGACAGGGATTTGTTCTCCCAGTATTAGCTCCCACAGCAATAGCACCTGCTACTTTTCCCTGGATATTGCACACACATACATAAAATTCTGTGTGCTTAATTATTACAGGGAGATTATTTACCAGGCTTTAATCTGTGTACCAATAAATGTTCTATTTGAATAAATTTTCTATTTGAACACAGTAATTAACTACGCCAGGAGTCTAATATAACAGAAGTATTCCTGCACAAAGAGAGCTTGTTTATTTAATTTAAGTATATGTTTTTGTGCAATTGCCTGTCCTTGCAAATTGTGAAGCAAGGGACAGACAGTGGCTTATGTCATTAGCATCAGGGTATACCCTACAAATAGTGTGCTGGTCTCCATGTGAAACTTTATGTCGTTTTATTTCTTAAAGAGACAGCATATGGCATTACTGTGAATTATTTTGTTATTCATTCCTAACTCTGAAATGGTTAGCGAATAAGGTAAATTATTAATAATATTGTCATTTACCTGTGGTGAATTCTTTCTTGTGCAAATCTTTTCTGGTTATTCTCAAATACTTTATATATGATAACCATATATGAACAATGAGGTTTCTTTTGAAAGCTACATCTTGGGTTTGCAATTGGTTATCTGATATCGTTACTGTTTCATAATCGCCAGAGCATTAATACCATAATTCAGTATTTGATATGGTTCTGATGTTTATTTGCTCCCTTGTCTATGCAAAATCCATTTCTGGATTTGATTCTCATCTATGAGCATTGTGACATACCGTCAGGATAGATTGAAGGAAATGAGATCACCATTCCTCCTTAATTTTGTTTGTTTCGTCTTTTTACAAGCATTTTCCTATCCACTATTCAATTCTGTTCAACTTTGCTCAAGTATTTCTTCTTTCCATTGGGTATCCCTATACGCAGATGGTTGTTTACCCAGTCATCTACAGTCACACCATGCTGGACATGCCCGATCTCGTCTGATCTTGAAAGCCAAGCAGCATTGGGCCTGGTCAGTACCAGAAAGGGTGACCCTCTGGGAATACCGGGTACTGTGGTATTCAGGAATATACCTTCCATCTCTGTACCCAGGCTTAATCAAGCAACTAACACCTTAAATATTCACTACAGTTTATGTGCCTATGCTTACTCTTCGAGAAGGAGTCCGGAGTTGGAAAAGTCAGATTTCTTGATTCTCTCTTATGAAGGTATTGGTGTATAACAATTCATAAGTTGACAGAGAAAGAGAGATCTCAAACTTTCGCTTTGATTAACGTCAAAAATCATTACCTAAAATACAGTGGGTGTGCAGACAAATCTCCTGCCACCTACTCCTAATAAGTGAGTAACATATCGTTACATTGTTATTTAATACTTTTTTTAATTAATTGTGTTTGGATTCACACAACAATACTTTCGTCTGTTTTGAATAATAAAAGTTGTTTTATTCTTACACTCACAGTGTACCACATATCATAATCTCACTAGTAAGTTTATTGATACAAAGTGTGCCCCAGAGAGACAATAAAACAGTCTTCTTTTTGCTTCTCTGCAAAAAAAACCCCACAATAATTTACAAGGATAAACCAGGTTGGTTTTGCAACTTTAAATATATGGCCATTCTCGCCTGAAGTGCCACACCTCCAGCAACTTGCACCCTATTACCATAGGTGTGCGCAGGGGGGGTGCCTGGTGCGCACAGGCACCCCCTAATATCCGGCACCCCGATCTCACATGCCTGATGCAGCGATCACCGAGCAGGCTGATTACTGTCCCCTCTGTGTTGCACCCTGTCAGGACTGCATTACTGACCGGACGCCTGGGTTAATGAAGGGTGCCACTACCACCGGCTTTCAAACTCCCGGCTCCATCTACATGTACAAAAACTGCGTGATGTGACGTGATGACGTCATGCTGCTCGCACGCCCACCCGTCACACGCCCACCTCTCTCCTTCTATTCTTTGCCAACGCCAGCCACTGATGAGGAGCAGCATGCAACCAGCATTCCAGGAAGACAAATTCAATACTGGCAGGCGGTCGGCAGCAGCATTGACACGTCACTCGTTTTTCCAGCAGCGGCAGTAACTAGTCTGCGACTGTCAGTGTCAGGGAGTGACTGACTTGTAAGTAAGCTACTGCAACTTGCAGGGGAAAGAGAGGGGGATCCAGACCAGGCTGAGGAGGAGCAGTGTAATTGCAGTGAGTGCCATCAGGGGTGTTTGTTTGGTGCACACCACAACATCTGACAATGTATCTGCTTTATTAGGATTGGTACAAGGGTGGATATTTGATATTGTGTTGACCATCAATAGATGGTGCTAGACACGCCCAAAAGGTGGTGCTAGACACACACCCTCCAATGATGCACCCCCTAATAAAATGTGCTGCGCACGCCTATGCCTATTACATTTACCCCCATAATTCTGAATCTTTAAATATGGAGGTAGGGCCCTTTCTGATATATAGAAATACTGCTATGATCATCTGAGCACTGTTAGTTTCTGGAAGACAAAGAGAATTCCCTTTAGAAGAGGTGTTTGTAGAAAGGAAGAGGAGACCCGTGTGCGGGCTAAGTCTGCGCCCCCTCCTCTCTAGCCGGCAGCGCATAGCTATGGGCCCTTTCCCAGAGTCTACAAATCACGGGAAAATGGCGCAGTGACATTTTCCCAGTGATTTCTGAAGCGCTGCTGCTGTGCTGTGGGAATCCAGAGGGAAAGTATTAAAAATAATGGGTGCAGTGTGTGCGCCCTGGACTCCAGGGGCCCAAGTGCACTGCACACACTGTACCCATTATAAATATGCCAGGGAGTACTTGGGAGGTTCCTCCAAGTTTTTCAGTGAACCATTTACATCCTTGACAGAATTTACAGCAAAGTCTTAGATTTTGATATATCTCTGTAGATGGTACGATAGGGAGATCACTGAATTGACGCTGTGGGAGGCACAACATTCCCTGACTGAAGCCATTTGAATGGTTTGAGGTTGGTTCTTTTGTTTTACAAACAGTTCAGAGAAATCAGTTATTCAAACTCCTCTTTCCACTTTTGACACCGTCTTTTACCATATTCCTGTGAGAAATGGTATTATTTCCACACTCTCTAGCTACATTCCTTTTAAACTGAACCATTGGGATTTGGCCACACCACTAGAGAAAGGTTATTGGCAGGGCCGGTTCGAGGGCCCTCGGCGCCCCGGGCAGGGAATGGGGCGTGGCTTAATACAGGGGCGTGGCCAGTTACGCCCCCTGTACAGTAGAAGCGCCGCTTAAATGCTGAGCGGTGCGCGATGACATCATCGCGCACCGCACAGCGAAAGGTCCTCTCCACGAAGGGAAACTAGACGCGTAGCGTCTAGTTCCCTTCGCGGAGTGGACCTTTGCTGTGCGGTGCGCGATGACGTCATCGCGCACCGCTCAGCAAAGGTCCTCTCCGCAAAGGGAAACTAGACGCTACGCGTCTAGTTCCCTTCACAGGGGACCACAGCCGCAGAGCCAGGGGACACAGTGGGCAGCGGAGGGCACAGCAGTGGCGGATCTTGCCATGGTGCGGCGCCCTCCGGATGGCGCCAGCGCCCTCCGGAAGGCGGCGCCCCGGGGAAAAGTCCTGCTTGCCCGTGGCAAGATCCGCTACTAGGCTGTCCATTAGACAAGAAATAGGAAAATCCTCCATCTTCACAATAACTAAAGAAACAGCTTACTGTGTGTGTATATATATATATATATATATATACAAGGTGGTACTTAGTTCCTACTAGATTACAGAAGATTCTCCTATTTACCACCCCCTTATGTTGGAGCCATCAAAGAAGGGACTTCTACTATAATTGGTCGTCATACCCAAAGATTTCTTTCTTTTATTTGCACACCATATGAAGATACTGTATACTACAGACTATTGTCCCATTGAACCACTAGATAGTTCTAATGGGTTCACCTTTCTCTTTTCTCTGTAGAAGCTCCAATAAATTGTTATAGAGGAGCGCTTAATTGCAAAATTCTGAAAATAATCTTCATTACCTCCTATACATAATATTAAAAACAGAGGTTCTTTGTATCATGAAAATATTACACAATAAACCAGATATGAGACCCATGGTTCATGTACAACTCAGAGCACTAACTCCTTGTAAGTGTAGCTTCTAGCAGAATAGATCTCACCATTTAGATTTCCAGTGCTGGAAGATCGTAATTTGAGAATAAAGGTGCCTACACACGGTGAGATTGATCCTTACGATTTTGACTATACAGTTAAAATCGCAAGGAAAGTTAGTGCAAATCGTACAGTGTTAGCCAGATTGCAAGGGTCGGTATCGCAAGGTTAGATAGACTGTGCAGGCAAGTCAATTTTGAGTATCTAATACTAAAGTATAGAAAAAATCGTCCATAGCCAAAACCACACATAGGCAAAATGGAAGATAGCCAAAATCTCACCGTGTGTATGCACCTTACGATACTCAACTTCACATCCTTATGATGCTGTACTCACCAGTCTTCTCTCTTCTCATTTCATTGTTACAAAACAAGAACAAGATAAGACAAATATTGAATACAATTTACGCAAACAATTTTAATGTATTTTATTCATAATTGTATATTCTTGTTATATGATTTTAACTTGAAAGACAAATATTGCTTAAAAAACTAAAAGGCACTGAAAGTTCATTATGGAAATACAAAGACTAGGAAAAATACAGTATTTAAAAAAAGGTTATAAAAGATTGAACTCAAAAAAGTATGTTTTTCAAGTAGATAAAGAGCAAGAAAAATAAAAGTTAATATAATATCAGGCCACCAAATGATAAGGCAGAAAAATACCTGTAGAAAATAAAGAGGACAATTTTTTTTTTTCGTTTTCTTTGTGTCTTGATTCACAATTGGTGGACTAGGATAGGAAAAGTTTGTGTAGTAATAGCATATGCACATTATAATATGTTACATGTCTAAAGCCAGTCATACACTATACTATTATCTGGCAGATCTGGCTGGTTGAAATGAAAATCTAGTAATGGATGAAGCAATTGACCATTTGCTCCCAAATACTGGAAAACGGACAAAACCAGTTGTTCAGACAAAAAATGGGTAAATCCATGATTTAACCAATTACAGATAACTGTATAGTGTATACCTATCTTAACACATAACTAATCAGGGCAGTGAGGTGACTTGGATTAATAAATGCAGGACATGCTGGCTGTATTAAATCACTGGTCCTCAACTGGCCCCATCCATAGACTGTTATCTACACACAGATATCTACTTTCTCATAGCAAGGTAACTAAAGTTACAGTTATTAGCTTTGAATGTCTGCATTTCCACATCATATATACAGTATATGTTCCTCATTCATTACTAAACCGGTTAATTTGAAGATTTGGTACTTGTATGAAGGACTCTGACAAGTCACATATTATATTTCCACTTTTGGTTGTGATTACTATAAGCATTAAAATAAAATTGTGTATTGTAAAATATACAAAACCATAAAAGCTAAATTATATAGATGAGATTATTATTAAATTATAATAATGGCTATGTACAATAATCAATAAAATGACAGCATATACTAAATTATTATTATTATTAATATTATTATTAATAAAGGCACACATTTTATTTGGATAAAATGTATATTGAAAATGCTAGTATGTGTACAGGTACTGTATATTGCCCACATTTATCAAGCCTTGGAGAGTGATAAATTGCACGGTGATAAAGTACCAACCAATCAGCTCCTGGCATTTTTCAAAAATAGCCTGTAACATGACAGATAGAAGCTGGTTGGCTGGTACTTTATCTCTGTGCAATATATCACTCTCCAAGGCTTGATAAATGTTCCCTTATGTTTGGTAATGTACAGCATCCTTGCTTATGGTCTCAATGTTTGTATAAAGTATAAACCGGAATCTTCCAGAAGGACATGACCTTACAGCAGCTCTGATTTATAGTTTCTACAGGGATGATTACTAGAACTGGCAATGCTGGCTATCTGAATTAGAGAATGCTAACATATAAATAGGTCAAAACTATTACAAAGAAAAAGCAATGTATAATAATGTTTAATGTTTAACATGAAGTAGTTATAACACGAGTGTAAGCTTGGCCCATCATTTGTACATTTCTACAACAGCTTTTACATGGCAACACATATTTATTTATTTTTACACAGATTGCTTAGTACATGTTTTACTTGATAATATGAAATACTGTTAAACAAAAAGCCCCCAATTATGTCTAACTCAATACGATCTCTGTGGGCCATATTGTTCTATAATATATGCACGGTAAGCAAAGAAAATGGTTCTTGGCTCATGCTCTTTATTTGTTCCATGTAATAAATGCTGCTTTATTATACCCTAATGGTGCAGTATACTTACTGCTAGCAGGTAGGCGGTCACTGAGATATGGCAGCAGACTACAATTTTCTTAATAAGAATTTTTTTTTAAATATTACAACAAAGCTAAATATGTATTTTTTGTTCGGAACAAATTACACTAATATAATATATAATAATGAACTTTTCTGCCTTTTTATGTATGGAAATACTTTTATTTAAGGTTTGGGATCCTTTACTAACAGTCTTGGTTAAAAAAAAAAAAAAAGCTATCCTCATTTATGTCAAGCTATTGAGCTAACATTATTGCAAATGACTTGAATTTTTTATTGTGAATGTGAACTTTACTGAGACCTTGGCCCATATGGAATAGCCTTTGCAGGAAACATCGGGATTTTGACTATTTAGCCTGTACATTTAGAGCAGAAATAATTCAAAAGGCAAAACTAACCTGGTTTTGCCTTTAAAGGTTATTTCTACTTTACATTTTTGGGCTAAATTACCAGACTAGAACTGGTTCCTGCAACTCGCAGGCTATTGCATACAGTATGGAACTATGGCCCAGATTTATCAAGCCTTGGAGAGTGATAAATTGCATGGTGATAAAGTAACAACCAATCAGCTCCTAACTGCCATGTTACAGGCTGTGTTTAAAAATGACAGGAGCTGTTTGGTTGGTACTTTATCACTGTGCAATTTATCCCTCTCCAAGGCTTAATAAATCTGGGCCTATATGCTTAAAAAAACAGCATTGTGTGATGTCAGTCTGTGCAAAAAGTCCACACATTTTGATTAGCACAGCAAATAGTTTGGGTTAAGTATTATATTGATTTTAGCTCCTTCGACTAAATTTTTAGCTTTAGTGGCAATAATTTGTACATTTTCAGACATTTCATTTTAACTTGATATTCTTTTAAAACGTAAATTGCATGAAGTAACTTGGTCTGTATATGTAGCCTAACAACAGTCAGTTCATGGTTTCATGGATGTATTCACTCAAGCTTCCTAAGGGCGCTGCAGAGGATCCCAATTTCACCTGCAAGAGAGGAATAATGGATAATTTAGGATACAGTAGGTGATATAATCTGATCATATAACTGTTATGGTGTGAAAAATATGCTAAAAAGTATAAGAAACGCTATAAAAAACTAAAGCACAATTGTGTTTCCGGTTTATAGAACGTAGCAATGTAGTTTTTGGAATATGCTGTGTAGAGACCACAAACTGGCACACTAATGTAACCAACTAGCCGTCCAATGCTATGAGCACTATTTAAGAACATAGGTTATTACCACCAGCATATTTCCTTTAATATCACAGTGAAATTAATGTAATATGCCACCAGTATTTAAGACAACTGACCTGTCCAGTGAGGTCCTGCAGTGTCCCCCTGCCTGGCCATGTTCTCCCCTATGCTGCTGGCAGCTTACCACTGCCATTGATGGGTTTCTTGTTAATATGCATATGTGATGGGTATCTGTGCAGGCGCATTACACATCAGACTGGAAAGGCTTTTGCTGGGGACCATACTGCTAACACCATCCGTAGACAGCATAAGCGATACTGTCACAAGCAGAGGTAAGTTAAGCTTGCTGCAGTTTGTTCATAAATAAATATCTGTTATTGTTTATTATACATACAGTTTAAAATAACTCAGTATCTGAAAAGCTCATTATATCAGTGTTACATTTCTATTTCTATTCTGTTCATGTGAGACATTGCTTGAAGAACCATACTGTCTCACATCCTACCACTCCTTTTAGCTGCATGTTAAAGCTTCTACTGTTCTGGCAGGGCAAGGTTTTTTGAATCTTGGGGCTCCCTGACATGGGACCACCAAAGCTTCTGTTACAGTAGGGAGGACTGAGTTTGAATAAAATATAATTTTTGGAGGTTATCTTCTAATGTTTGCCCATTTTTAATGTACACAGGTGCTGCTGCTAGAAATATGGGCAGCATGGACGGTGTAATGGTTAGCATTACTGACTCACAGCACTGCGGTCATGGAATCAATTCCCACCATAGCCCTAACTGTGTGGAGTTTATATATTCTCCCTGTGCTTGCCTGGGTTTCCTCTGGGTACTCCGGTTTCCTCCCACACTCCAAAAATATACTGGTAGGTTAATTAGTTCCCAATAAAATGAACCCTAACGTGAATGTGTGTGCATGTACATGTGATAGGGAAATAGATTGTAAGCTCCACTAGAGCAGGGACTGATGTGAATGGCCAAATATTCTCTGTAAAGCACTGCGGAATATGTGTGTGTTACATAAATAACTGATGATAATAATAATAATAATAATAATATTAATGATAATAATAATAATCATTTCATTTGTGAGCAATTTTACTACAGTGCATCATGATTTCTGAATAATAATACACATCAGCTAATGTTGTAACAAATTAACTGTCGACTTACTGGAAATGCAGTCAGCGAGATTCTTCAGCTGTTCTACATTATCTAGAACCTCAATACTCTGTGTATATGGATTGTAACGCACTGAGAAAGGCCGAGGAATTGTGCCAGCAAATTTCCTGTAAAACAGTTGAGATTACCAGTAAGATTTTCCCTGTACTTGAGCTACTTTCACAACACAATATTATGCTATACTGCATAGAGTAATGTTTAAGAAAGTCACATCCACAGAACATTGATGATATACTGTATAACAAATTATTAGTCTCCACAATTTCTATGGTTCTGGCAAGTTGATTTGAAATTTCTTTGTAAGATTGCCATAGCAACAGACAGTTGTCTGTAGTTTCACATATAATATATTAAAATAGTAACTCAACTAGGTTATTATATGAGAAGAAATACACAGTCTTTTA